>NW_014577924.1:109107-113689 GCF_000485595.1 Priapulus caudatus
GATAGAGAGAGAGGGAGAGGAGATATAGATAGAGGGAGATGTGATAGAGAGAGAGAGGAGAAGAGGTAGAGATAGAGGGAGAGGAGATAGAGATAGAGGGAGAGGTGATAGAGATAGAGGGAGAGGAGGTAGAGATAGAGGGAGAAGAGGTAGAGATAGAGGGAGAGGTGATAGAGAGAGAGAGAGGAGATAGGGATAGAGGGAGAGGAGATATAGATAGAGGGAGATGTGATAGAGAGAGAGAGGAGAAGAGGTAGATAGAGAGAGAGAGGAGATAGAGAAAGAGGGAGAGGAGATAGGGATAGAGGGAGAGGAGGTAGAGATAGAGGGAGAAAAGGTAGAGATAGAGGGAGAGGTGATAGAGAGAGAGAGAGGAGATAGGGATAGAGGGAGAGGAGATATAGATAGAGGGAGAGGTGATAGAGAGAGAGGAGATAGGGATAGAGGAAGAGGAGACTTCCCACAAGGGGTGGGGGATCGCTTGGTGTTGCGACGGTTAGGGAGAGCAAGGTCGTGGTGCATGGAAAAGGATGTGGTGCAGGGCGCGAAATTAGCACCGGCCCACCGGCATATGCCGTCAAATTATTTGGAGGGCCAGTAACATTGGCAAAACACCGGCCCTCCGAGCCGGTGGTTTCAGCCGTGTTAGCGAGTACCTACATTTTTATTTATAGCATATATTATAGCCTATATTAATATATAATAGCCTATATTACTGTTTTACCTGAAGGATATCATGCCATAGTTTATCAACATTTTACAAATTTGAAATCGAGCATGCAAGCGTGAAACATGACATTGATTTTCAAACAAAATTTGTGAGGGCTGGTAAAAAATTGCTGTTACCAGCCCTCTGGGCCAGTGCAAAAAATCTTAATTGCATGCCCTGTGGTGGATACCTCTGGGTGAAGGAAGGCAAGATAGATAGGTAGAGAGAGAGAGAGGATGAGAGCGAGAGAGAGCAGAGATAGATAGAGAGAGAGACACACACACACACAGAGAGGGAGAGAGAGAGTGAGAGAGAGATAGAGATAGAGAGAAGAGAGATGGATAGAAAGAGAAACGGAGCGATTGAGAGAGAGTTGAGTTCTGTTTGTAAGTGTACCCTAGTTAATTTATTCATTCATTCGTTTTTTGTGAGACCTGTTTTTGCGGTGAAATTCAGTCATGAAAAACTCATCCAAACAGCACTTTTTAGATGCACGAACCAGTTTTGTTTGCACATGTATGTAATCTGTCTAGTAGCATGTTCAAATTCAACCTTCACCTTGGTGGAAAGTAAACGCGTGCATGTGCGTAAGCACGGTACACTGGCATTATTACAAGGGAAAAATAGATACGTGAAGTTGACAAATATTTACTTGTAGTGGAATGTACAGTTGGAGTGAGAGCTGATAGTGAAAGTTTGACTATAATGCTAGCCGCACACTATCCGATTTTGCACTGTGCACAGCACTAACGCCCCGCACACTATCCGACCCGATCCCGATCGATCGGGAGGCCACCGCACACTGTCCGACTCAAAGTTGGCGACCAGCGTGAATGGAAGCCAGTAGTGAGCTAGCGAGCGGAGGAAGGGGCGTAGCAGCTGATGAGCACGTGAGTTGAGCACGTAGCGAGGCGAGGAGGGAGGCGAGCGTAGCCAGCATGCAATGGGAAGCACGTGAGGTTCAGACTAGCGAGTTAGGGAGGGGGGCGTAGCAGCGTGAATGGAAGCAGTGAGTGAGACTAGCGAGGGGAGGGAGGGAGGCGTAGCAGCGTGAATGGAAGCAGTGAGTGAGACTAGCGAGGGAGGGAGGGGGGCGTAGCAGCGTGGCGTGGCATCGCGTGGTGGCGTGCAGACAAAACTTAGAATTTACTGAGAGTCTGAGAACTAAGCCGCGTATGGGGATTTATTACCGAGATCGTAAGAAAGTAAATCCGGATTATGATTCTGATGAATTTGTCTTTAATGAAATCTCTACATGCTGATGATCGCGCGGGTAGAGGGTAGTTATGAACATGACCAAGATTGAAATTCTGTGTTTCTGCATGCAATGCTGACGTGCAATCGTGTTTTCCCATCGTGCAACGCAAACATGCAATTTGTCTTTGGCATGCAGCGCCGACATGCTCTGCATATTTTGACATGCAGCGTTGACATGCAATTCGTGTTTCGACACGCAACGCTGACATGCGACTCGTGTTTCGGCATGCGACGCTGACATGCGACTCGTGTTTCGACATGCAACGCTGACATGCGACTCGTGTTTCAGCGATGGTGGAGCGCATCGTGTGTGGCTCGGCGTCCGGCATGTCGGCGAAGCTGGCAGTGCAGCCTCTCGACTTTGTCAAGAAGCGCCTGCAGGTGTGTGGCTTTGAGGAGGCACGCACCAGGTTCGGACAGGTGGGTGGTGCAATACGTAGCAGCAGTGTAGCTGTAACAGGAGTGGAGGTGGGTGGAGTATGGCTGAGAGGGTCTATGTCCCCCGGGGTACTGCCGCGCGAAACGTACCTGTGTACTGATCTAATGATGCCGGACCGTAGCCTCGCCTACTCCACTAAACGAGGTCTAGGGAGTCACCTACGCCTACTCCCCAACCCTACCCTCTAACGCCTAACCCCTAACCGCTAACCATTATCAATAGTGACCAGGGTACGTTCCGGTAGATACCCGGACCCGTAACTACAGGGCAGAGCGTTCTGCCAGTACCCTGGGGGACATAGACCCTAGATTGAGCTTGGAGTATGTTAGTATAGAGTAATGGAGTGTGTAGGCTCGCAGGCGTGTACATTGTAGCGTTTTCATCATAGATTTTATCGTATCTCCGTGTGTGCTGTGTGTGGATGAGGACATACACCAGGGAAAAAATTAAAATTTATTTTTCGGGGGCTACTTTTCAAGTTAGTGGCATGAAAATAGCACTCTAAAATTTGGTTTTGGCAATTGAAGCTCCTATCCAAATATCCGGGCCTCTTTTTTGCATTTCCGGGGCTCTTTTTTGGGCTTTCGGGGGGCCGTACAATTGCCCTGAGCCCCCGTGTATTTATTTTCTCACTGACATACACTGTATCAGTTCATCATACATTATCCTATCATCGTGTGTGTTGTGTGTAGATCATGATGTACAGTGTAATCAGTTCACTAACATATGCATCGTGTGTGTGTTGTGTGTAGCGTCAGCGTGTTAGCAGTGTATCAGTTCATAACGTAATCATTGTGTGTGTTGGTGTGTAGATTCAGCCGGTGTACAGTGGTTCAGTTCATAACGTTCTCATTGTGTGTGTTGTGTGTAGGTCATAGGTGTACAGTGTGTCAGTTCATAACGCATCATTGTGTGTTGTGTGTAGATCATGGTGTACAGTGTATCAGTTCATAACGTATCATTGTGTGTTGTGTGTAGATCATGGTGTACAGTGTATCAGTTCATAACGTATCATCGTGTGTTGTGTGGAGATCATGGTGTACAGTGTATCAGTTCATAACGTATCATCGTGTGTGTTGGGTGTAGATCATGGTGTACAGTGTGTCAGTTCATAACCTATCATTGTGTGTGTTGTGTGTAGATCATGGTGTACAGTGTATCAGTTCATAACGTATCATCGTGTGTGTTGTGTGGAGATCAGGGTGTACTAGTGTATCAGTTCATATAACGTATCATTGTGTGTGTTGTGTGTAGATCAGGGTGTACAGTGTATCAGTTCATAACGTATCATTGTGTGTGTTGTGTGTAGATCATGGTGTACAGTGTATCAGTTCATAACGTATTATCGGTGGTTGTGTGGAGATCAGGGTGTACAGTGTATCAGTTCATAACGTATCATTGTGTGTGTTGTGTGTAGATCAGGGTGTACAGTGTATCAGTTCATAACGTATCATTGTGTGTGTTGTGTGTAGATCATGGTGTACAGTGTATCAGTTCATGACGTATCATGGTGTACAGTGTATCAGTTCATAACGTATCATCGTGTGTGTTGTGTGTAATTCATGGTGTACAGTGTATCAGTTCATAACGTATCATTGTGTGTGTTGTGTGTAGATCATGGTGTACAGTGTATCAGTTCATAACGTATCATTGTGTGTGTTGGGTGGTAGATCATGGTGTACAGTGTATCAGTTCATAAACGTATCATCGTGTGTGTTGTGTGTAGATCATGGTGTACAGTGTATCAGTTCATAACGTATCATCGTGTGTGTTGTGTGTAGATCATGGTGTACAGTGTATCAGTTCATAATGTATCATCGTGTGTGTTGTGTGTAGATCATGGTGTACAGTGTATCAGTTCATAACGTATCATCGTGTGTGTTGTGTGTAGATCATTGGTGTACAGTGTATCAGTTCATATACGTATCATCGTGTGTGTTGTGTGTAGATCATGGTGTACAGTGTGTCAGTCATAAACGTATGCATTGTGTGTGTTGTGTGTTAGATCATGGTGTACAGTGTGTCAGTTCATAACGTATCATCATGTGTGTTGTGTGTCGATCAGGGTGTACAGTGTATCAGCTCATAACGTATCATCGTGTGTGTTGTGTGTCGATCAGGGTGTACAGTGTATCAGTTCATAACATCATTGTGTGTTGTGTGTAGGTGAGGACGTA
>NW_014577924.1:114848-121096 GCF_000485595.1 Priapulus caudatus
AAAAAAACCACTGGCACTCTCGTGGCGTTCAAGCTGGATTTAGCGTGTATAAGCCGTCGGGAGTGTTTTCCCATGGTTTCGAATGCCATATCCATTCGAATGCGCGTTCCCCATCTGGCGCTGCCTCTGTGATAGGTCAATTTTCTTCAGCGCACGGCCGATCGGGTTCGGATGCCACGCCACACTACTCCGAGTCGCGTCGTAAGGCCCCCGCACACTATTCCGACCCGATCGTCTCCGGATTCAAAATTCGAATCGGCGGCCAAAATCGACCTCCAGAGCCAATCTTAAGCCTCCGAGCCCAAACTAGAACAGTCGTCGATCCAATCGTAAGCCTCAAAATCACGCTCGGGTCGGATAGGTGTGCGGCTAGCATAACATGTTAAACGCAAATTACTGTAAGCACTGCCTAGTAAGTGTCATGATTAGGACGATCCGAAAAAATGTTGTCTTAATTTGACTATGTCTCGAATTTTCTATGGCTAAAATTTGTAAAATTTTTGTTGCCAATTTTTTACATTAAAAGTAAGAACTAACGGGAACTAACGTACCGCTTAAGAATAAACGTACCTGTAAAGAACTAACGTACGTCAAATTCTTACCTGCATAGATTGTTTATCAACTAGTTAAAAAATCAAAACCTGCGACGATTTGGCTTATTAATGTTCCCAACATTAATTGGCTTGCTATGGGCTATGTATGCCCGCTCAGTGTATGTTCACATCTAACAATATAGTAAAACAGCGAAGTATAATGCAGCAATTTACATAAAATGTGAACAAGACATTACTTTGTGTATATTTATTTGTTACTATTTTACTGGTGACGTATCACGTTTAACATGCTCATTTTTTGTGTTTTCGTTGGCAGCTGCAAGTAGAGCCGGCGTATTCAGCCGCAGCAAGTGCAACTTCTAAGTACAGAGTGTGTGGCAGGCGTTCAGCTGATTTAAGTTAGAGGGAAACAAGGGTGCCGGGCATTGTGAAAGTCACGTCCCGGCAGGCTTGCTCCAATCATATACGCGAGTGTTTTCTTGGTAAGAGGACATTATTATGCCCATTACTATGTTGCATCACTGTCGCGTCAATCGTATTAGCCAGCGAGCCGTTGTCCGCCGTTTGCATTTGCACGGTCAGTTTTGAAACTGCACGGCCACAAATGTGTAGCCGCGCTAAAATATTTGATCTAAGTCACATGTACAAAAAATTGCACCTGCCAAATATTTTCTTCTGCAATCGCCACAATTACTCATCTTGCGCTAATAACCCTTGATGTGCATGCCGTGCATGTTGTGTTCGTGGCGGTGTGTGTGTGTGTGTGTGTGTGGTACGTGCGGTGCCGTGCTGGGTGTCCGTGTATCCATGCGTGTTGTGTGTGTAAGTCATGGCGTGCTGTGGTGTTGTGTGTCGTGTGTGTGCGGTCAGTCTAATCAGCGCCCTCTATCCTCTAGACTAAGTTTAACAGCCGCCTTCTATCTTACTCTTGCTGCAGTTTGTCGTCTTTGAGACGATCACGCGTGACGGTGCGGCGTACCTGCCACATCGGTAACGACGGACTGGAGAGAGGAGGCTGCACTTCATCTGCGGCGGATGAGCGAGCGTTGGCGCCAGCGTCGCGCCCAGCCGAGGATGTCATGCGAACGCCGACTCATCGCCAGCGGCGAGCCCAGGTTCAGCGTAGAGATAGCGTCGCCTGCCCCATCTAAGAGTGTGTCAGTTCATAACCTATCATTGTGTGTGTTGTGTGTACGGATCATGGTGTACAGTGTATCAGTTCATAACATATCATTGTGTGTGTTGTGTGTAGATCATGGTGTACAGTGTATCAGTTCATAACGTATCATGGTGTACAGTGTATCAGTTCATAACGTATCATTGTGTGTGTTGTGTGTAGATCATGGTGTACAGTGTATCAGTTCATAACGTATCATCGTGTGTGTTGTGTGTAGGTCAGAGTGTACAGTGTATCAGTTCATAACGTATCATTGTGTGTGTTGTGTGTAGGTCATGGTGTACAGTGTATCAGTTCATAACGTATCATTGTGTGCTGTGTGTAGGTGAGGACGTATCATGGCACGATACATTGCATCTGTTCCGTGTTCAAGCATGAGGGCGTCGCCGGATTCTACAAGGGTACCGTGCCGAGTCTGATCAAGGCTTCCAGCGTCACCTGCCTCAGCTTCCTCGTCTACGAGCAGTTCTGCGACATGCTGCGTTACTACCGGCAACGCCGGCACGTCTCCTAGCAACGCCGACGACAACGAGTTGCCACGGCGACGCGAGTATGCGTTTCTGTGAAGTGTGTTGGTGGGGGGGCGGCGAAGCAGCGTTCACGTGCCGGTGAGGCCCAAAGTGGTGTTCGCTTGTTGGTGGGGCGGCGAAGCTACGTTCACTTGTTGGTGGAGCGGTGAAGTGATGCTCACTTGTTGGTGGAACGGACAAGTGATGTTCGCTTGTTGGTCGAGCGGCGCGGACCTGCTCCATGTGATTGACGCTATGGGTTATGAGGCCGGTAGGTGGCGCCTCGCAGCGGAGTAAACGAACGGCAGGTGCGTCACTCAATCAGGGGCGCTACGACTGATCCCTGCGTCGGTGTGTGCTGATGATGCAATCATTGATGCACGCCGTAATATCGCACGTCTTTTGCACCAGGAGTTGTAACGTATCGACTCCATGTATTCGAGAGTGTGGCACGATCGTGCGTCTTTGTCAATACCGGTGGATGTGCGTGTATGGAAGGCGGTTTCCATGATGCCTTACAAACAAGCAGGCGATGACGCGTGCCGCCATGCCGGCGCCCCCTGCTGGCAAGGAACTAGAGGATATATTTGTCATGCTTATGCAGCGCGCGGGTCTGTTGGCAGCGGGCCAATTTCTCACCGGTAGATCTTGCAGCGTTGGTAGTTTGCGCTTTCACGAGTGCATCTAGTTTTTTTAGACGGGAGCAACGGATTTGTCATGAGCTTGCTAGTCCATTTCAGCTTCGCCATATCAGTTTCTGGTGTCCGTCGATCACGCGTTTCCAGTGGTCGGTGATTGGGCGTTGCGAGCCGGTAGGGGGCGCTGGTAATTCGACGAGCGAGGCAGCTTTGCTTGGCATTATTCGCCTGCTTTTTTGGCGTTTTGTTTTGTTTAAATACTGGTGACGAGCTCAAGGTAGCTCGCCTTATAGCAGTGCTGGGAATACTAGCGGGGCAGGGGCTTTCAACATATGCCGGCAATCGACAATGCTCTAACCGTAGCATGTACAATATACACACGTGTGCAATGTGCTGTATGTGTGTTTGCACGCTGGCTTGCTGGTGGGAGGGAGAGAAGGAAAACATCAGACTTTGTTACAGACAAACCGTCCTCAGGATTTGCAAGATCTTCCTTTAGTGGTGGTGTACATAGTAATATATAGGACGTGTTATTCTCTCACATTTAAGTATAACCGCCACCTTTATTTTTTACTATCTCCACGGCGACAGTCACCGTAGTTTTGCATAATAGTTTCCATGGCAACGGTCGCCATTCCGGGTGCGTCAGGTTATTCGAAGCGGCCATTGACAGTCGGTCAGATGTTCTTCTTGGTTTGCATGTGGCAGTCACATGCAGGATCTTGAATGTACGCGGCTTTCCGGTGCATGCGTTGACACTTGATACGTGTCTGCTTTGCTGCGTGTGAGTCGGCACGCTACCGTGGTGGACCCATCCTTGCCGGTGACGATCAGTTCTGTGATCTTTACATCGTTT
This sequence comes from Priapulus caudatus, assembly GCF_000485595.1. NCBI lineage: Eukaryota > Metazoa > Priapulida > Priapulimorpha > Priapulimorphida > Priapulidae > Priapulus > Priapulus caudatus. The sequence goes on from NW_014577924.1 coordinate 118,583, forward strand.
TAAGAGTGTTCCATTAGCTGTCGGGGTCGCGAGAGTAGTGTTGTATCTCTGGCATAGCTGGATGGAACTTGTTACCATGCACAAGCTAGTGTGGATGTCTTTGTGCATGTGTGTGTGAGAAAGTGGTGGGCACGAATACTCTAAATATGAATAAGGTGAATAGACAGGTTGAGTGCAGCTACCAGCAAGCCGGTGAAATTATAACAATCAAGTTCTTAAAGGTTTTCATATGAAAATCTATTCCACAGATCTGAATCAATTTGTCAATTAACTGCATCTAGGAAGTAATACAGTAATCTCTAAAGTCCGGCCTCAGACATTGATTTATTGATGTGACAAGTGATTGTAAAGGTCACCAGGGTCATGTTGTCATCAATAGGTTATCACTAAAAGTTACTGAGCCTATGATGTGGTTTGGATACCAGTGCAAGAGGTCAGAGTGCATGGCAGCGGGTATGGTACACCCACGCATTGTTCGAAGGTCGAGCGAAGAAAGTTTGTGTTGGTGTTACTTTTTTCCGAATACCTGATGAAAAAGCTTATGTGGAGCTCTTAACTATTCTCAGAGAGATCTGCCAAAGACTAGGAACAGTCTGCAAAGAAAACATGCTGTGTTTTATGAGCACAGTTGCGAATATACTAGCCGATTGCTTGTGTATAACAGCAGTTTGTGTACAGGTGCGTGTATTTGGACTATTTATGGTAAATAAGTGTAATTTAAACTCGGAAGCGGCGGGGCGTTTCTGACGTTTTCGATACAAGTGCACATGTTTGGTGCCAAAGTTGTTGCCATTACCGGCAGTGATAATTTATTAGAGGTACGAGCTGTGTCGTAGAGAGAGAGGGGGAAAGAGAGAGAGAGAGAATTGTGGTGGTGAGTAAGTGAGAGGGAATAACTAAAAAAGATACTAGTTCAACACTACAAATGAAGGGCATTTGTAGCAATAGTGAAGAAATTTTTTGCTATTAACTTATAGGAAATAGAAACTGACTGGTTGAGATGTTTTTTTTAACAGCATCTCTTGTGGAAAGTTAGGATGGGGAGAGGGAGTTCCATCACATTCGAAAGAATGAGGGAATCGTAGCAGTGGCGACCAAACTTCCTTAACGAATTCCTAACGTTTTAAGTGGGTGTAGTAATCTTGCTACGACACGTGGGGCAGGTGTATTTGGGGAGCAACGCTGCATGAATGAGCTGCCATTACGACACCACCGTTAACGTAGTAACGCATTACTACTCCAGTTACCCCTCTGTCAGGAGTTTCAAACAACTGATCAATGGGAAGAAGAAAACCGGGGCAGTATCTAAACGTAACTTGAGAATGTGAGTTGAGTGAGTAAATGCGTGCCAGCGTAACAACTCCAGTTAGTCTCTGTGTGCGTTTTGTAGCATGACAGGTGTCTCAGAGCAAGCTGCCTCTTGTTCACGCTACAGCGTGGGGATGCCAGCCACTTGGCTGTGTCAGTGAATAAAACCACGTCTGACGCTCAAAACTATAACTACATAATAAGAAGCAGTATCGATACACAGTAGAGTGCAGGGGGCGAAATTAACGCGAGTCCGGAGTCTCCCTGATTTACTGCCGGACTCCCTGACATATGCAAGATTCCGTGTGACTCTCTGAAAATTCTGCCACACTAACTAGTTCGTTCCAGAGCACGGCCTCGCAGAATTGCCATATTTTTTCAGCAAATGTCCAAAGACAATTTGGCAGATGTGCAACCGCATGAATCTTCAAAATAAGCACACACGTTATTGTTAATATCTTTAGTTTTGAACGTCAGACTGCGGACTCCCTCATTTTGCTGCGGACTCCCTCTTTTTGAGGGCAGGGAGTCCGTTGGACTCCCTTGTTCAAAAGTTAACTTCTACCCCTGAAAGTGTGAGGACAATTTGAATGTACAGCGCTAGTTCTGATGGAATCTTTATTGGAATTTACGTAATAAATCATAGGTAAATTTGGGCATGGAAATGTTGAATTTCTTGTATTTCGACCGAGTCATACTTGTATTAATCACTCCTGATCTTGTGTATCCATATATGTCCCTGTCATGTCACCATCTACAGTTAAACCTCGATTATCCGAATGAGACGGGCGGGGAGTATTTTGTTCGGATAACTGATCTGATCGTAAATACTTAATTAAATATTCACGGGACCTTGAGATCTTGTTCGGATAATCCGAAATTCGGATAACCGATGTTTGACTGTATATGTCATCTGCCCAGCTAACCATGAGTTCCCCGGCTACGTGTGCGTTCCTCATCGCGTGGCTAATGTCAAAACAAAATATATGTGTGGTTACCGTTACATGCCGGGAAAAAATAGGGTAGGTAGGTAGGGAAAATATTTTATTTTCTTGAAATATTTTATTTACGAACCATGTCCGAAGGATGTGCGTTGTGCCTTTTGAAGCAGGAACTGTCCAATTAATTAATTAATTAATTAATTTTTTATTTTTTTTACTTTAAAGAAAATTTACAATAAAATGTTTAGGGTCGCTGGGAATAAAT
>NW_014577924.1:123476-129777 GCF_000485595.1 Priapulus caudatus
GTGCCCCCCCCTCCCCCCAGGCCCCCGTAGCTACCCCCTGTCTGCAACACACAAGTACACCGCACGCCTGCCATGTGCACAAACAACATGAATAAGAGATATCATCTTTGACATCTCTCTTGAGTATTATCACCTTGACCGGCATTTACAGGTGATTATAGGCGAAATAGAGTAGGGCCTAGAGAAACATTAAGACTTTGGTACATTTCGTGTTTATTTACCATTAATTTTTTTTATTGAGACGTTCCAAGTACCTGTGCCTCACCCGCTCGCTCTACGATGCTTCTATCGTCTGCAAGAAGCCGTAGTTAGATTCTTCATGCTTCCCGCGGGAGCAGCAGATACGCTAACGATGGGCAGCCGAGACGCCGCGAACGTTGCCTGAGAGCGGCGAGTGCGGATAGACGAGTGCGGGGAGTATAGCAGGGTAGAGGTAGCAGGGTGGAGCTGCGTAGCAGGGTAGAGGTAGCAGGGTGGAGCTGCGTAGCAGGGTATAGGTAGCAGGGTGGAGCTGCGTAGCAGGGTAGAGGTTCTCTATATATACTAGAGAGAATAATTATGTACTTACTTATAATACTTACTACTTATTACTAACTTATAACAACTCTTACACTTTTAGTATACAGAGATCAGTGGTAGAGGCGCGTATAGCAGGGTAAAAACCAGGTAGTCCTACGTAACAGAGTAGAGGTAGGTAGATAGAGCGCGTATAACAGGGTAGAATGTGGCTACCTGGCGGCTGTAACCGTTCTCATTAGCGCCCTCCCCGCCAAACAGCGACCACGCGTCGTCTGCAAGACCTCAAACTCACGGCGCAGGTGGCGCACTCTACCGTCGGCCACGGCGAGGTCCCGCGCGACAAGATGGCGGCCTGTGTGTGTGATGCGGTGCTTTTAGCGATCGTGACAAGGCTAGGTGCGTTGGCAGGAGCTTTCTCTTCACGCCGACTAGCGGCTCGTTGTCGGCAAATGCGACTTTGTAGTGAGTGCGGTGTATTATCGCTAAAAGGCAGTGGCGAGGGTCGGCGGGGAGCAATGTGTGGCCTCGATCGCATCTTAGACTATCATCCTCAGCAGCAGCCTCAGTAGTAGCAGCAGCAGCAGCAGCAGCAACAACAGCAGCAGTATTCGTATTATTAATAGTAGTAGCAGCAGCTCTCTCTCCTCTCTCTTCTCTCTCTCCTCTCATCTCCTCTCTCCTTCTCTCTCTCTCGTCGTCATCTTCTCTCCTCTTCTCTCTCTCCCTCTCTTCCTCTGCCTCTCTTCTCGCTCGCTTCTCTTCTCGCTCTTCTTCGCTCTCTCTCTCTGCGCTCTTTCTCTCTCTACCTCTCTCTCGCCTCTCTCGCCTCTCTCTCTCTTGCTCTCTGTATCCCTCTCTTTCACCTCTCTCTCTCTCCCTCTGTCTCCCTTCCTCTCTCTCGCCTGTGCGCCCCCTCTCTCTTCTCTCTCTCTCTCTCTCCCTCTCTTCTCTCTCTCTCTCTCTTCTCTCTCTCCCTCTTCCTCTTCTCTCTCTCTGTTTCCCTCTCTCCCTCTCTTCCGTGCTCTGCTTTCCTCTCTCTCTCTCTCTCCTTTACTCTCCCTCCCCTCTCTCTCCTCTCCTCTCTCTCTCTCCCTCCTCTCCCTCTCTCCCTTCTCTTCCTCCTCCCCGTCTCCCTCTCTGTTTCTCTCTGCTCTCTCGCTCTCTCTTCCTCTCCTTCCCTCTTCTCCCTTTCTGCCCTCTCTCCCCTCTTCTCCTTTCTCTCCCTCCCTTCTTTCCCCGTCTCACCCTCGTTCCCTCTCTTCCCTTCTCTCCCTCCCTCTCTCCCCTCCCCTCTTTCTCCCTCCCTATCCCTCCCTCCCTTCCAATCCCCTCCTCTGCCTCCTCTGCCTCTTCTTATCTCTCGGCCTCCCTCTCTACTCTCTCTCCCTTTCTCGCTTCTTCCCTCCTCTACCCTCCTCTCCCTCTCTCCCCTCTCTTCCTGCTCTCTCTCTCTCTTCTCTCTGCTCTGCTCTCTCTCTCTCTTCTCTCTTCTCCCTCTCTCCCTTTTCTCACCTCTACATCCCTACTCTTCCTTCTCTTCGTTCACACCCTCTCTTCCCTCTCACCCTACTCTCCTCTCTTCCCCTCTCTCCCCGTCTCGGGGTTCCCTCTCTCCCTCTCTCCCCGCTCTACTCATATCTACTCTCTGACTCTCCTCGTCTGCGTCTCCTCCTCCCTCCCTCTCCCGCTCTCTCTGTATCTCTCTCTCTCCTCTTCTCTCTCTCCTCTCTTCTGCTCTCTCGACCCCATCACTCTCGTCCGTGCACTAACAGCTACGCGATGTCGGATGATGAATACAGCTAAATTACGGCTGGGTCCGGCCACAATCCAAACGCTCCGCGCGGTCAGCAGAGTGACGAGCGCAATCGCTGGCCGGGGTACGAATAGGTCGACAGACGGGTGGGCAAGGCCGCTGCCGCCCGCACCGACGTGCGCCCGCTGCCCGGGAGCCGACGACGTCCCGGCCCGCCTTTCGCACCCGCGTACTCGTAATAACGCTCAATAATGCAATCATCAAGCGTTCGGCGGAGCACCAGAGATGCATCGCCGACATCACGCCGAGGTCGCATAGCTGGCAGGGAGGGGTGGGGTCGTCGCGGGAGGCGGTGGGGATGGGAATGGGGGCCGGAGGGAGTAGGCGTGGGGGATGGGTGGGGGAGTTGGGGGAGAGGTGGGGATGGGTGCGATGAGTGGGGAGGGGGTTTTGATTAATTATAACGGCTGACGGGGTGTGCGCGCGCGCGAGTAGGCAGGTTGGGCGGAGGAGGAAGGTGGGAGGCTGAGGAACGGCCCTGAGGGGTGGGGGAACGGTGAGGGCAGGGGTTGGGGAACCAGGTGAGGGCAGGGTTGACCGGGGTAACGGGTGAGGGAGGGGTTGCGGAGCGGTGAGGGAGGGGGAAGGAGTGGCCTCGGGCTGGAAGGGGTGAGGGTCGGGCGAACGGAGAGGGGTGGGAGGCCGGGCGGAAAGGGTGGGAGGCCGGGCGGGAAAGGGTGGGAGGCCGGACGGGGAGGGGTGAGGAGATTGGGCGAGGAGGGGGTGAGGGGAAGATGATGCTGCTATTTGACGATGCAATCTATGGACCGAATCACTGCAAAGCGAGTCTTATGGCACTTATGGTTATTATTTGCAAATTTCACCGCCATTTTGCCCCGGAATTGTCATTTCTCACAAGATTGGTTTCAGGATTTGATTCAGATGTGGCAGTCTGCGTTATTCAGTCGAGGTTAGATGGAGGCACAGAATTGGCCGATGTTACGAGCCCGCCTGTCGGGAGACATGCGGTGCTCCATGGCATGTTCCATTAATATTCGCGTGGGGCGCGTAAATCGGTAAATCGTATGCAGCGCATGTTACCTTCCATGCCTACAATCACTGGCGCCCACAGGTCTTAAGAAAGTAGAAGCACAGAAGGATAAAATCCTCAGTGATAATAAAAAGCATGCGCCGTAGGCGCGCTGCATGCTAGGGGGGTCTGGGGGCATGCGCCCCCCCTGAAACTTTTTGAATGGTAGACGTCTGGAGATGCAATCTGGTGAGTCTTGCAAGAGAGATTTAGGAACAAAATGTAGAAACAAAATTGTTTAACCCAAAATTTACTGGAAGCACTGTACAATCATATGGTTCCTCCAATCTTCCTCTCGCTCTCCCTGTCCTCTCTCCAGATCTCCTTTCCCCCACCCTCATCTTATCCTCCCCACTCATCCTATCACCTTCTCCCATTCTCCTCCTCTACCCCTTCTCCCCCTCTCCCCCTCCTCCATGATCACCCTCTCGTCAACACACAGTTTCCCGCATGTCGTTTCACGCAAAGCTAATTAGAGGCACGTCGCATAATGGCCTCCTCCTCCTCCTCCTCCCCCTCCTCCCCCTCCTCCTCCTCTTCTTCTTTCTCCTCCTCCTACGCACAAAAAACAGCTGCTACTGTGCGCCGGGCGACTAAGATCGCGGGCGATGCCCCAGGGGACCGGTCGCGCATTGTGCGCAGCGGACGCGACGCGGCGCGGGATTCTAATGAGAAGGTAATTAGAAAGACTGCGGCGAGAGCACCACAGAGACTCTCGTCTGCCGAAAACACGGCCCGCTAATGGGGACAGCTTTTTTTCTGTATAGAGATGCTGGTAGGTTAGGGAGAAGAAGGAGGAGGAGGAGGAGGAGGAGAAGGAGAAAGCGGAGGAGAAGGAGGAGTAAGAAGATGAAAAGGACGAGAAGGAGGAACAAAACGAGGAGGAGGAGAAAGATAGACGGTAATGGTGGAAGATAAAGGATGTTGACGGAGGAGGAGAACTCTGGTTGAGGAAAAGGGATGCTGGTTGAAAAAGAAAGAAGATGCTGGAGGGAGGAAGGAGGGAGGAAGGAGGGAGGAAGGGAGAATGGGGGATGAATGGATGCTGCTAGCAGAGGAGAAGGGGAAGGGGCGGTAGAAAGAAAGAGGGGGCGGCGGCAAGAAGAGTAGGGCAGAAAAGAGAAAACAACGGAATAATTAAGGAAGGGGCAGCAGCAAGAGGAGGAGAAGGACAAAGATGAGGAGGAGGGGAAGGAGCAGCAGCAGGAGTAGCAGCCACAGGAGGAGGGGATGAGGAGGGGGGACACCAGTAGAAGCAGCAATAGACGGAGGCGTACGAGAAGGAGCAGCAGCAGCAGCAGCAGCAGGAGGAGGAGGAGGCAGGGAGCGAGGTAGGAGGCGGGAAGGGTATGAGGGTGGATAGAGATGCGCGGATGAGTCAGTGATCGAGGTGGAGTAGAGAGGTGGCAGGTGGGCTGCGTTGCTGCTCTAATAATGATGCTGCCTGCTGCTGCTGCTGCTGCTGATGCTGCTGATGCTGCTGCTGCTGCTGCTAATGATGATGATGCTGATGCTCTCGCCCATCCTCCTCGCCCGCCTCCCCTCCTCCCCGCCTGCCCTTCTCCTCGCCTGCCTTCCTCCCTATACATACATACATACATACATACATACATACATGTATACGTACATACATGTATACGTACATGCATGTATACGTACATACATGTATACATACATACATGTATACGTACCTACATGTATACATACATACATGTATACATACATACATGTATACATACATACATGTATACATACATACATGTACACAAACATACATGTATACGTACATAGATGTATACATACATACATGTATACATACATACATGTATACATACATACATGTACACAAACATACATGTATACGTACATAGATGTATACATACATACATGTATACAAACATACATGTATACATACATGCACACAAACATACATGTATACATACGTACATGTATACAAACGTACATGTATACATACGTACATGTATACAAACGTACATGTATACATACGTACATGTATACAAACGTACATGTATACATACATACATGTGTACAAATGTACATGTATACATACATACATGTATACAAACATACATGTATACACACATACATGTATACAAACATACATGTATACAAACATACATGTATACACACATACATGTATACATACATACATGTATACAAACATAAATGTATACAAACATACATGTATACAAACATACATGTATACATACATACATGTATACATACATACATGTATACAAACATACATACATGCATACATACATACATGTATACATACATACATGTATACATACATACATGTATGCAAACATACATGTATACATACATACATGTATACAAACATACATGTATACAAACATACATACATGTATACATACATACATACATGTATACATACATACATACATGTATACAAACATACATGTATACAAACATACGTGTAAGAAGCTGTTTGGATTCCGTACCACTATGATGACGAGCATGTGAACGTGTGTGGGGTGGTGGTGGTGGTGGGTGGGAGGGATGTATATAAGCATCACTCAACGGAAACATCAGAATGTGTCTCTTATAGGCAGATGTTCATTCAATAGATGTGGCCGCTAATGCAGATTTGACTGTAGTCAGGCAATATGACTGTATATTCGGAACTATTTCAAAGTTGAACATTGCCGTATGTGTGCCATCTAGGCACCTACGAGGGATAACGAACTAACTAACTAACTAACTAACTAACTAACTAGCTAACTAACAAAGTTGATCATGCCCCGACAGAAAGGGGGACTTATGCAGGCGTTGGAACGTATGGTTTAGCAGGGGCGTGTACAGGATTTGTACCAGGGGGGGGGTAACCGTAACCCATACTCGCGAGTACGCGAAGGGGGGGTCTGGGGAAAATTTTGAAATTAGACCCCCTTAGA
>NW_014577924.1:131528-132446 GCF_000485595.1 Priapulus caudatus
ACAACAACAACAACAACAACAACAACAACAACAACAACAACAACCACCAACCACCAACCACCAACCACCACCTCCATATCATCATCATCATCATCATCATCATCATCATCATCATCATCATCATCGTCATCAGCAGCAGCAGCAGGAGACATTGTTAGCGACTCCGTAAGGCAACACTGCGCGCATTGTGGCGCGCGAAGCTGAAAAGGTGGCTGCCTGCTAATTGCCCAGGAAGCTGCCCGAGGGCTGCCTGATCACTGTGTCTGCACACTCACACTCGCATCACCTGTGTGAGCCGAAGCCACGGTGAAGCCCCTAAGCGATGCGCAGTTTGCCGAGATGCGAGGCTCGGATGCCTTCCATTGTCGCGCGCTTCCATGTCGGCGTCGTTGCCACGACAACGGGAGGCTGCTCACACCGTCATCCTCTACAAAGGATGCGGAGTTCGTATCTCCTTCTTTCGAACCCGGCGGGAACCGAGCGATCAGTCTATTCTGTTTCCTATTTTTATTTCTAGCTTTTAGGTGGTAAACATAATGAGGAACATATATAATAATTAATATAGTAGTATATATAGATTAGTGCATCCCCCATCCCCTCCAGCCCTCCCCCGAGTTGCGAGAGACGCGAGAGGAATGGCGAGCAGGGGAAAAAAATCTTCATGAAACTGCGTCACGCGTCAGGTCGCGTCTGATTGGTCCTATGTAGGACGTATTAGCGGTGCGATAAATTATGAACGTAGATGACAATCCAATCGTCCTCAATTTTCTCAGCGCCGAAAAATTGAAAAAAAAACTCTCAAATCCTATTTGGTGCAATGTGACGTGGCAGCGTTCCAGATCGTTGCTAGCTAGAGAGAGAGAGAGAGAGAGAGAGAGAGAGAGAGAGAGAGAGAGAGAGAGAGAGAGAGAGAGAGAG
>NW_014577925.1:0-2005 GCF_000485595.1 Priapulus caudatus
CATAACCCTGCATTCTGGTACAACACATTTACTGATGTGTCAAACTGCTAGATACAAAAGATGCGTCGCGTCACGCTCACTGCTAAAATAATTGTCTCTGGCTACGTGAACAAACAGCTGTTACACACGTAACTTCGTAACTTTGCAGCTTATAAGACCTTTCATTGCCTTGTGTACACACAAGTTTAGAAATAAAAATAAAAAATTGGAAAATTTTCCGGAATCTGTACTCATAAAATTCCCTGTAACATCTTACTACCAACATTACTTAGTATATATATATATATATGATTTTAGTTCATCAGTCTCACACGATAGACTGTCACATCAGGTGTATTGTTTTCTCATGTGTCAGGACAGTGATCAGCATTGCCAAGGGTCGCCAGCTACCGCTACACGTGCCTAAAATACGATAGAGAAACAGTAATGTCCGCTTTGCAATCGTTATGCCGGCATTTTCAATTTTCCATGATAAAAAAAATGTTTTTCCTACATTAAATATTCACATCTATTAAATCTTTGTATCTATGAAATTAAACCCTTTTATAAATACTCGGATAATTATCATAGTTCTAGTTCAGATTTGTCACGTGTATGCCATGACTAGGTGCTAATGTTTTCACACGTGCATTCCGTAATCAAACGCAGCCGCATGCTGGCGTACAGTGTGAGAAGGAAACAAATTTGAAACTTCTTCTAATTACGAGATATAAAATGTTTTTTTCTCTCCAGATTTCAAGTATCGAAAAGCTGATAGAATCAAAGCACAATATATTACTATCAATATGGGCAACAATCAATCCAAGGCAGTTAGGAAGACCACCGAGAGACCACCGACGAGAATAGGCAGATTACCAGCGTCCCTCACAGGTTACATCTTACTAGCAGCAGCTGGTTACGGTCATACGGATACGGTCACAGCGTTATTAGGTGCGGGCGCTAACATAGAATACGTGGACAATGATGGCTACATCGCTGTAATATTAGGTGTGGGAGCTAACATAGATCACGCGAACGTGAAGGGCAGCACCGCAGTAATGGTAGCAGCTGTTAACGGTCATACGGATATGGTCACATCGTTATTAGGTGCGGGCGCTAACATAGAACACGCAAACCTGAATGGCAGGACTGCAGTAATAGTAGCAGCTATTAACGGTCATACGGATACGGTCACAGCGTTATTAGATGCAGGCCCTAACATAGATCACGCAAACGTGAATGGCAGCACCGCAGTAATAGTAGCGGCTGGTAACGGTCATACAGATACGGTCTCAGCGTTATTAGGTGCGGGCGCTAACATAGATTACACGAACGTGAAGGGCTGCACCGCAGTAATAGTAGCAGCTGATAGAGGTCATACGGATACGGTCACAGCGTTATTAGGTGCGGGCGCTAACATAGAACACGCGATAGATGATGGCTACACCGCAGTAATGGTAGCAGCTGGTAACGGTCATACGGATACGGTCACAGCGTTATTAGGTGCGGGCGCTAACATAGAACACGCGATAGATGATGGCTACACTGCAGTAATGGTAGCAGCTGGTAACGGTCATACAGATACGGTCACAGCGTTATTAGGTGCGGGCGCTAACATAGATCACGCGGACGTGAATGGCTGGACCGCAGTAATAGTAGCAGCTGCTAGTGGTCATCCGGATACGGTCACAGCGTTATTAGGTGAAGGCGCTAACATAGAACACTCGAACGATGATGGCTGGACCGCAGTAATAGCAGCAGCTGTTAACGGTCATACGGATACGGTCACAGCGTTATTAGGTGCAGGCGCTAACATAGATCACGCGGACGTGAATGGCTGGACCGCAGTAATAGTAGCAGCTGCTAGTGGTCATCCGGATACGGTCACAGCGTTATTAGGTGCGGGCGCTAACATAGAACACGCGAAACATGATGGCGGCACCGCAGTAATAGCAGCAGCTGGTAAAGGTCATATGGATACGGTCACATAGTTATTAGGTGCGGGCGCTAACATAGAACACGCGAA
>NW_014577925.1:7078-18506 GCF_000485595.1 Priapulus caudatus
AGATTTGTGCCCAACTGTTGACGGACGGACGGACGGACGATCATGCGATTCTACAAGCTGCATCTGACTATGTCAGATGAGCTAAAAACTCCAAAGTCCAAGCAGTTGTGTTCAGCAAATAGTATATTGTTTCTCAACCCACATGCGCTCGCACAGGGGGGCTCACACTGCGTCAACGATTGGTTTCTTTCCCCCTTTTTTGTTGTTGCCAGCTTTCCTTTCATTCAAGTGCATTTGAGAGCATAATAATGATCATGCACAACTTAAGAAAAATGTGTCTTGATAAATTTAGTACCGTTTCTTTTTTAACACGTTTTTTTCCTTATATTAAATAATTCTTATGCAGAAATCATCAAGAGAAAGTATGTTTATAAAAGTTTAGGAGATATCACTCACACTAGACACTGATTCAAGAATTAAGCTGGGAACACGAGCTATATTCACGCAAAGAGGACACTGAGTAACTGAGCATCGGTTTTAATAATGTAATTTTCATTGCAAATTGATGATATATATACACGCATATATGATATGACTGGACCAACAATAATAACGGACCAATTTATTTTGTGATCAGCCTCAACACCAAATGATTGGTTTTCTGCTTTTTGTTTTCTTGATTTTATGACTGCATGTGGACACCCTTTTCGTAATCTTATCACAAACCAAATGCGTGTGTGTGTGTGTGTACAGGGGCGTGTACAGGGGGGGGGGTCTGGACTCGCCGGGGCTCGCGCAGAAAACGCATCTGAGGGGGTCTAACCTACCACTCCCAGTACCAGTAATAGTCTTTCTCTTAGTCTTAATGTCTGATTTGACCTAATAACTTCACTTCAATACCGTCCAATACACCGCTGCAACACATAGCGTGCACGCCATTGTGCATGTATAAATACACAGTAATATAGAGCTCTATATTACTGTGTATTTGTACAATGGCGTGCGCGCTATGTGAAACAGCGGGCTGCGGTGTATTGGACGGTATTGAAGTGAAGTTATTAGGTCAAATCAAACATTAAGAGAAAGACTTACTGGTACTGGTAGGTCTAGTAGTAGTACTGCCAAGTTGTATTTATTAACCATCATTTTATTATTGAAACGGTCCAAGTGCCTGTGCATGAGGAAGCATAGCTCTAGTACTATAGCCCGCATTCATTAACTGCCGCAGAGCTAGAGGAAGCACAGCTGAGCATGCACAGTTACGATACTTGATAGTATGTGTGTGGACAACCGTATTACCCCTATACTGAGTTACGATTTTATTAAAGTAACAACATAAAAAACGAAATTCAGTTGTTATATCAATGTTTTAATTTATTATTCATATTTACAAGGCATTGATTGATGATAGAAATGCTTTTACAATGTATTCACTCATATTTTACAAAATCCTCATGTACAGATAAAATATTTCCATTTTAACCGTTTAACTCAATTTACAGATAGGACATAATTGGTTAAGATTATACACATGCAATATCTCAATATAATAAATACGAAAATTGAACTATTTTTCCCATCTTGAGCTGCTTTCTTTACTAGACATCGGTTAAAGTACAAGATAAATTGATTACTAGGACGTCTGATCCTGTTGCTTGCAGCTCAAGAATGTAACACTTCTTAAGCGAAAAACGTCTCGTGTGCGCATATATCTCCCCCCTCTCCCGTTATTGCACGGCTTGGGAGTAAAAACCACACTGTAAAACGTTCTGCGCGCCCATGCCCATACCAGTGGGCTTTCGTGCAACGGAAGCTGAGTATGAAATCAACATTTAGAAACAAAAACTTAGCGAGAATATAAGTTAGATCTGAAAACAAACAAGGAAATGGGCCAAAACTGATGGCCCGAACATTCAATTTAGTGTGCCTTTCTGTGTGCGGGTTAACAACACAGCATCCTTGGTCCAATAATCTCAAAGTAATCTTGCAATGCGAGGCTCAAGCTCGAGTATGTCTACCTTAAATGATGACCCCTTCCCCATCCTGGTAAGAACTATTGTGTGGTGACTCCACTTGGCATGAAGTACCACATATGATGGAAAGAAGCCAGGAACCCAATGCTCCATGAAGACCAGGCCAGCCATCCAAGTGCATGTATATAGGGTTGGGTTCACACATCTACGTAATAGGAAAGTGCTCATGCTCGGATCGCGTGGTCGTATATACCCGTAAGAGTGACAAATCAAAATATTTCACCGACGCGATCTACACCACCCTCACCAGTAGCCTACATAAAAGCACCCATTTGTAATTGCTGTGACTGTAAAATGTCGACCTACCGAATATATGCAATAAAGAGTTCTCAGCCAAGTGAAATTGTGAATTTCACAGTACTAACACAGGCAGGCAGTGTAAGTAACGCTGAGATGGTCCATGTCCCCCAGGGTACTGCCGGAACGTACCCTGGTACTATCTAATATGCCGGACCGTACCTCGCCTACTCCACTAACGAGTCTAGAGAGTCGCCTATGACTACTCCCTAACCCTAACCCTAACCATATCAAATAGTTACCAGGGTACGTTCCGGCAGTACCGTGAGGGACATAGACCCTATGAGCGTAAGTAACCAGTGCCACCAGCCAGAAGCCACACTGCAAATTAATAACAGCAATGCAATGCGATACACATGTGCAATAGCGCTATTAGTCTCATTCTGTACAACGTATAAAGTTAGTGTAACTGATTAGCACTTATTATAATGCTTCGTTCGGGCAAGCAATATTGGCAAAAAGCGGAAACTATAAACGGTGAATAATCAGGTGGGGGGAGCTGCATGTAAAACGATTACGAGACCTGGCAAGATTTGGTTTCGAGGCAAATGGTGAAAGCTTCAACATGGAAATTATATTAAGGAAAACGTCAACCAGTCGACAAATACTTCAGGTAATGTAGTATAGCCATTGAAATATAACTTATATTAAAAAACACCTCTCAGCGATAACTTTAAGAGCCCATTAAACTTACTCACAGACCGTGGATAACGTTTAACAGCTGCTGAAAAAAAGCGGCTAAAATAATTTAAGAATGAGCCTAGTGTGCAACAAGTTTAGCAGTGATTCTAGTTTAACGGTCACATGAACTCAATGGGAAAAGAATAGGGACGAAAAGTGCGACATAGCAATGGTATCTGCTGAAAGAAAATTTGTAATTTAAAAAGGAAATCTGTAATAAGTTGCAATAAAATTAAAGTGCACGGAAGAATATGTTAGCAATAACATAGACCTCACGCAGTAAGTGCATACCTTAAACGACTCGCACTCATATCTTGTCCTCACAACTGTTTGGAGAGATTTGGTAGCTATTTACCATAAGCAAAACAAGAGGTTTTTCTTGACAAAATGCTAGCAAGCAGTGGACACCTTGCAGGGAATGGGCCTAGTTTACACTATCCCCTAGCACCAGTGTAGCTTATCATTATACCGTCGTTCATTTTATTAGCTTGCACGTACACAGAACTTTACTAAAACTAAACAAAACAAAACGAAAACGTATTAGTCTTTGGTGATACATGGCATATCATGCAATGAGTCGCCTCAACGATCTAATATACCTTGGCTATATATATATATACAATATATGGATATCATAATTTATTCTGTCTATTCTATGTTCTCTAATTACAGTTTACAATGACTACAATGGCACTTGACACTGAATGAATGATCCAACATTGAAGGCATTAAATCATGTACCACAGTAATATCTTGAATAGGCATGGACATAGATTAGAGCAATTTCTGTACATCATGTAAATTATTTCCTATTTGAAAGATACACGGTTTAGAGTTTTGCGTGGAGATCCCACCATCACCACGCACTAAGTGCATAACGTCCTCCTGACTAGGTGGTGTCATACATGTGACCTGCATACACGTGATCAGGAGTGAATAAAAACAGATTTTATTTTATTCACTCCTGATGTGATCTTACCAGAGGGGTAAAAATGTACTTTTTCCCCATTTACTTACTTTTTCGGACTTTCAGTTCATACCATTTGCAAATGCACCCATGGGTGGCCATAATAAATCAATGATATTTTTGGTAACATTTTTTTTACAATTGGAAGTTTTTTTTCCGGCAAATTAAAAATTCTACGATAAAATTTCTTTTGCCTTACCTAATGACCCTCTCAAATCTCATGCTGGGTTACAGCACAACATATTTTGTGGACCTGCCTGGTTGAGACACACACACACATGGATGTATTGACACCAGCACGTCTTTTGTTTCTCTGTACATACAACATTGCTGACCTCTCTCACTCTGCGTCATCAAGAGCAGCCACGTGATCACAGACAAAATCTACTGCTGTAGTAACTTTACTCACAGTTCGAGAGCACCCCCCCCCCCCTGTGCTTGATAAACCGATATGACACTATGATACACATTAATATTTGCGACTAGGCGTTTAGCTTTCCAGTCATTTTGGTGGCTTCATGCAAACAAACCTCGCTACATTGGTTCCTGTGAATGTAACTAACGATGCCTCATCAGTTGCACATTACTGTACAACTGCGTACAATGTCGGAGAAACAGATTCTCCAACACGACAACGCCCGATAGTGGCATGGCAACACACAGCTGGCAATATCAACTTGCTGTGCAGGAACACACGACTGCACACACCATCGACGAATCATACGTTCTCCAGCTCGACAACGCCCTCTTGTGCCACAGGAATGTACTTCTCGTCGACGCTGACTAGGAGAATAGTGCGATCGACATGTGAACGTTTGCCCGGGTCGCGATGGCAGGGAACCCACTTATGAACCACCTGTGAATCAGTAAGCATCATAGTCATCACAACGATGACTGCACATTCAGAACTTAAGTCTAGCGCAGACTTGCGACTTTTGGTTGCTCGTCGCTGCAACCTGCAACCGCATGCGATCAGTCGCACGCTTCACCGTGTGTGCGCATGCAAGTCGCTGTCTACCCGCACACATGCGATTTCGAAGCGATTTCGGAGCGATTGGGAGCGATGAGTTGCTGAAAATCAAACAAGTTTGATTTCTTGCAACTCGTTGCAAGCGACCAGAATCGCTACGAGTAGCAGTTGCACGTTCCCGCAGACATAGCGATTTCACAGCAATTTCAACTGCGATTCTAGAATCGCAGCCGATTTGCATGAAAAAGTCGCAAGTCTGCGCTAGGCTTTAACAGATGCCATCAGTAGGATGCAGTTGCAACTGCTATTTATTCATAGGCCGTGGCTACGCGTCCGGTTACCAGACGCCCAGCTCCCGGGCTACGCGTCCGGTCACATAATTATTTCTTATGTGAACCCAACTATATTTTTTCAGTAAAAAACAATAAACAATAAGTTTTTACCATAATATTACTTTCCTTTAGGTATTTTATCAAAAAAAAGTGTTTTTGTAACTTTTGAAGCAATAGTAAATCCAGTAAAATCAACGATTTGAAAGGGGGCGTGGCCTAATCGTGACGTGGATTTGCGAATCTGTGCTGAGCTTTGTAATGGATGACCGGACGTGTGGCCACTGTGTTATTAATAAGTAACAGTGATACTAATAATTAATTATGTACTATCAAGCTGGGAGGTATAGAAACACAGCCAACATTACTTTGTGGACGTACCACACGAGTGATGTAATGATTAAAATCTTTTTTTAAATTTTGCCCATAATGTATAAATAATGTTATCACAAATTTTCATCGTGTATAAATGCTTCGTTTTTGTTCTAAAATCCTTCAAAAATTATTTTAAACATATCCTAGATTGATAGATATTTTATTAGTTTTAATATGCTCAACCTGCTTCTCGATCATCAAACCATTAAGAATTCAGCTTACCTGTCCTTCCATCCCCTTCTCGGGATTCCAATCCTTCCAGAAGTTTTTCCCGCCTTTCTGCCTCCATTCCTCGCATGGCCACTGAACGTCGATCCTTCGACCAAGGTTAATTGTATCATACACCTGGTTTGGGTCAATAATCTGGAATTGAAATTTAGAATAGAAGCTTTAATTCTCTGTTTGCCAGACTGCATTAGGGCACTTTCGTTTTCAAGAGGACCTGATTTACGTCTTGGGTATTAATAATAATAGTACATTGGAACCCCGATTTTACGCGAATTCGGATATAATGCGACGAGTCATTGGACCTTTTCTTTGCTCTTTCCGGAACTGAAAAGTTTTTTTGTGAGTTAAGCTGGCCTTAGGTCGAAGCGACGATCGCCTATAGATCGCGTAACTAAATGAGTTTATATGACTTGTTGCTGTGAAGGGTCAGTTTATACGCTAATTTTCTTGAACCTCGATTTAGCGCGACCCCGCCTTTTTCGCAATGACATTTTATGGACCCAAACGGAGATCAAGTTGGCAAGCGAATAGCCCCTCGTTACACAGTAAGAGTGGAAAATCCACTCCGTCCTCAGACTAAAGAAGGTGACATCATTACTAGATAGTCAAGGTGAAGAATAATGACTGAATCACTGCATGACATCACTGAAGGACTAAATACTACAGGTTAGCAGTGATCCGTACTCAAACTAAATGAAATATATATAAATTACAATCGTAAAATAACTAGCAAAATAAATGAACAAGTGTATGCTATGACACGTACAATAGCCGTCCCGTCTTGAACATTGTTATGCATCCTATGTAGTATCAAGTTATGTAAGCGTTAAATAGCCTACATGTACCCATCTAAACACAAAAGCACAGACACAAGGATTCCTAAAATAACATTCGTTGCAGTACAGGGCATGCTGGTTTAACTGGTTTAATTATTTACATTTTAAATATACCGGTATCACCGGTATGTGAAAAAGAATGCGACGTACTCACTTCCTAGTGCCAGTCTTTAATAGATCTGAATTTCTTTTTAACTTATTTTATGATATCACAATAGAAGTGGGATTTCATAACCTTGAGTGAAAAATAAATTTTTCAATTTCCTTTATGGCCCAGTCACACATACGCGACGCACGGCCCGCGCATTAAAAATTAATCAAAAAATGGAAAATAAGATTAGTGCGTCGTTGTGCGCCCAACTTTTGTCAGGATTTGTGAGAAGCTAGCGAGTTGACAACGAATACACAGCGTGTTGCTAGCGCGCTGCGCGTATACAGAGCGTATACAGAGCGTATACAGGGCGCACATGTTAAAAAATCCAACGAATGCACAGCGTGTTGCTAGCGCACGTAACGAATGGTCCGCGCATGCACCGCGCATGCACCGCGCATGCACCGCGCATTTAACGCACAGCCAGCGAACGGTCAGGTCAGCGAACGAACAGGTCAGGGATATGGTGTTGTGAGGCACCCTCCACCCATAGGACATTGAGTGATACTTGGTCCCAGAGGCAAGATGCCGCAGAGTGAGGGCAAGCTTCAGGCCAGGGTCGAGGGCCTCTCTGTAGGTTGTATTCTGCTTGGTGATCCTCGGACCCATTCTGGTTAGCAGCTCGTCGAACATCTCGGGGGGCATCCGCATGAAGTTCTTGAAAGCTGCCTGGTCTTCGTTACGGAGTTCAACAAGTAGCTGGTCATACAGGCCAAACTGTCGTCGCCTACCGATCCACGGTCGGACCCAGAACCTCCGTTGACCTCTTCCCTTCTCCTTCTCCTGATGACATGGACTTGGTGAAGTGCCAGTTCCATGAGGTTCTGCTGATGTTGGAGAACCGCGATTTCGTATTGTAGTCGCAGCCTATCGGGATCCTCCATCTTCTGATGTGGTTCTTCTAGACACGATCAGCAGGAATCTCTGTCATCACCCATGAGGGTCGGAGGAGAAGTGATGATGAGGAGGTGGGGTGGGACCCGTTTATATACCCCATGGCTACACGCTGCGTACACGCTAGGAACACGCTAAAAGAACGCAGGGCGCGCTACAGACTCGTTCAGCACGCCCATATTAGCTGCATGTTCGCTGGACATGCGTTAGAAGCACGCTAGGTGTGCGCTAGGTGTGCGCTAGGTGTGCGCTAGGTGTTCGCTACACCTCAGCCGACGAACATACAACGAATACCCAGCGTGTGCTCCGCGTGTGTCTGGCGTTGGTCGAGCGCGCTCTGTGCGTGTCTGGGTCCTTCTGGCGTGTACTTTCATACGTCAAGCTCCGCGCACATTTTTGTGCATGCACAAAAATCCCGACGCACACAGCGAATGGCAACGAATGCATAGCGTTGGTCCAGCGCGCTCGACGAATAACGAATGCTGACGCACATCCAGCGAAAGACAATGCACTGGCCAAAATTGCTAATTTTTAAGTGCGCGGGCTGTGCGTCGTGTATGTGTGACTGGGCCATTACACTGTACTTTGTTATGTTCAGATAATTTATTATCATTACTACTACTAGGGGGGGATCCAGCATTGCATGAGATATCCGTATTCACAAACCTTTTACCTGAAGCTTATTGAGCTTACAGTAACCACCTAAATCTGCTGGTTCAACAAAGGTTTTGCTTAAAGTTGATCAACCTCTGAGGTTTTGTCCTACAATATGTTTGATTACACCAAGCTTATGTATAAAGTTCACTAGAAATAGTATTTTGACTGTTTTTAAAGTATCTCCTGACACTCCCTAATTAATTCGACAATCTCACGTTATTTTTGTGCGTTGATGAACAATATAGGTTATGAAAAATATACAACTGTACACTAGAACTGTGCAGTTATTTTTTCCAGCATCATGTGACGTCAGACACTTCAGCGTCTATCCACATCTTCACTCCCTGATTCTCCTCGAACTGCTAATCATCGAACAGTTCGTCACCTGTTCACCAGATTCTCAGCCATTACTTCCCTATTCTGCTTTTAAAGCAGTACAGCATCTGTTCTACACGGCATGATCAGTTTCCTGATTCTGCTTAAAATGATTACTCAGATGCAAACCTCTTGTGCTCTTTATTCATATTTATGCTTGTATTCAACCCGTATTCAAACCCAAAATTATTAGCTTGGATCACATTCGCCGTGACCAGTGAATGGCTGATCATCTATGATAACATTGGTCGATGGTGTCAGTATAAAAATGTCCAGAATGTTGTCACTGTGTCACATCAGTGAACACAAGCATCATGCTAACAGGATTTTGGATCTGCACATTGTGCATCATCCAGTTTACCTTGTAGACGTTAATATAATTCAGATAAATAGACTCAAATTACAGTATCTATATTTTTATTGCCAGAACACTTACACCGCGTTCACACGTACCTCAAAACCCAGTTTCGAATGCGTATCGTACGTACTCCATACGAAACGCGAATAGCGTGGCCACAGGCACTTGTGGAGCATTTCAATAAAATATAATGCTAAATAAATACGAAATCTATTTACTAACAAAGTCTTAATGTTTCTCTACTCTCTTTCACCTATTATTGCCGACAATTTCCTGTAAATTCCGTCCAAATGCTCATCTGCAACACACTGTCACACGCTGGCCACCGCACGCTAGCTACTGCACACTGACACATAAATATATGGTGTGTATATATTTATGTCGATATATATTTGTATATTATTTGTATATATTTGTATATTATCAAGTATTTATTATTAGTAGTAGTTATTATGAGCATTTGACCGGCATTTACAGGTGATTATAGGCGAAATAGAGTAGAGAAACATTAACACTTTGATAGTAAATACATTTTGTGTTTATTTACCTTTTTTTTTATTGAGACGTTCCAAGTGCCGCTGAGAGGGTCTATGTCCCCCAGGGTACTATCGGAGGGTACCCTGGGTACAGTTCGATATATCGGAACGTACCCTGGTACTATCTAATATGCCGGACCGTACCTCGCCTACTCTAACGAGTCTAGGGAGTCGCCTACGCATACTCCCTAACTTTAACCCTAACCATATCAGATAGTTACCATGCAGGGTACGTTCCGATATATCGAACCGTACCCCGGGTACCCTCTGATAGTACCCTGGGGGACATAGACCCTATGAGTCCAAGTGCCTGTAAGCGTGGCCTTGAGTTATACAGTGTATCCCCGTATAACAGCGGATCTTAACCTGGGGGTCGTGACTCCCATGGTGGTTGTTTGGGTTTTTTTTCCGGAGGTCATGAAGGTGTCATAAATGAAACAAATCCATTTAAATTCTATATAGATCAGGCTGTTTTTTTTTTAAATATTTGTTTTGGGGTTCACACTGTACTGACCAAGAATGTCTGATGGGGTCGTGGGACCAAAAAGCTTAAGAACCACTGCCGTAGCAGCTCGACAAGTCGAGCAGTGAGCTTATATTTCATAATCTGCGCATGTTGCTCTGCCCAGTTACACGCGTATAATTACGGCCGATTGTTCACACGTCCGCACGCACCTACGAAACGCACCTTTTCTGTCAGTGTAGCTATACGCATTTCGAACTAAGTATTCGAACGAGGAAAATTTGTTCTGAGTACATACGAAACTGGGTTTTAGCTACGTGTGAACGCTGGGTTTATCAGTTATACAGATTGTACTCTAGAATAGATATAACTATAACTAGGGATAATATCAGGATCTAATAATAGCTATTAGCTCCTGATAATATCTAGGTCTTCATAATTCCCTATTATCTACTTCTGATAATAACAAACCATTTTATGATTCCAGTGAACCCTAGGTATAACATACTTCCATTTAACGGACTTCTGTGCGGTCTGTCTAGGTAAATAATCAGGAATATTTGACTGCCGAGTTTGAACTAGTAGGCACCACTGCAGTTGTTGCTTACATCTATGTTGGAATTTTTTCAGCACATGTTATTCCACATGTTTTACTTTCCGCCACACAAGGTAAATCACTAAATGAGCCGTCTCTACTGTATTCTTATCTAATTTTATACCTTTATTCTCAATGTTTATTATGTCATTGTGCATTGCTATTTTGATGACATTAATTGCAAGCAATGGGCACCCACAATTAATCCTTTAATATGCGGGTTCACTGAGCTACTCATAGCACATAAGCAACCAATGAATAAACAGAACTCACCCTGATGATGCATGGTAGTTGTTGTTGGTGTTGGTGATCTCTGTTGTCTGATACAGGCAACAGACCAGTCAGTCCAGCCAGGGTCCCTCCGCTGCCAGGTTTGCCTGCTGAGCTGCTAGTTGATATCAAGCTTCCCCGATTAGCTCCCAGGTTGTGTACAGTTCCACAGCTGTCCCCTGATTGGCTACCCAGAGTCATGTTGACTTCTTGCTGTGCTGGAGCTGTAAAATCAGAAAAAAAGCAGTCCACTATAATTGCTATGTGCTATACGAGGCCCGTAGCCCCAGCTTTATATTGGTGGGGGGGTTCGTTTTTCAATGTTGGCAATTTGCTCGGCAGGGGCGTGTACAAGATTTGTACCGGGGGGGGGGGGGTCTAACCGGTAACCCAAAGTTGCGAGCACGCGAAGGGAGGGTCTGGGGGGCCCTCCCCAGAAATTTTTTAAAATAGACCCCCTCAGATGCGTTTTC
>NW_014577925.1:18516-28498 GCF_000485595.1 Priapulus caudatus
CGGACTCCCTGGACCCCCCCTGTACACGCCCCTTCTCGGGCGCGAAGCGACCAGGCGAGGGAGCCAAGCGATTGAGCGGGGGGAGGGTGTTGGAGGGGGGTGTTCACTGTTCACCCTCCTGCACGATGGAGATTTTGCAATTATTAATATATTACACTAAAATAGAGCGACCTGAGGTGAAATTCTTGCAAATTTTCCAACATTTTTTTTTTTGCTTGGGGGGGTTCGTTCGAACCCCCCGAACCCCCCCTGGCTACGGGCCTGCTATACCCAGCATAGATGAAGTTGTCGCTATACACTTCCAGCAGCAAAAAATACACACTAGCGATTGCCTTATGTCGTAGTTTCGTACTACGGATACGCAATTAGATAAGGAACTCGTAGAGTATGTGACAAGGACGTTTATTCAGCAGAACCACACGTGCTTCACTTCCCCGACCAGTGCTGCCATCTATCGTGACATATAACAGAACTATGACACCTTCCAACAGCTAATTTCCAACCTCACCCTCATCGTCACCTCATTTTCACTCCAACTCACCACTACCTTCATCTGTCATCATTTCGTCAACATTCACTACTTTCGCCCCATTATTTAGTTGTTGTTTTTTAACTTATTATTGTTATTATTATTATTAAATCTTTATTGCATGTAATTCAAACACAAATACATGCACTGAAGACAGTCTTATTAATGGAGCAAAAATCTGATAGATGCAATAGTGTTGAGCAGTTAAAATAATAAAATTTCTGAGTAATACAGTACGACTGTGATGCCTGCAGAAAGTAGTTTTACTTACCAGGGTTGTTTTGAGGAGTAATGCTAGGAGAAGCATCGTTCGCCTGGCCCTCTTCCTGCACCGTGGAATTTATCTGCGCCGACCCACCACTAGAGCATCCGGCACCACATCGCTGGCGCAACCTGGTTGTTACAATAACCATGTTAGTTCTGCTGATAATATCATGTAGTCATCCAATTCTAATGGCTACTCCACGAATATTTTCGTGGTACAAACCACATCAACTCTGGTAGTCATAAAAATTCTCACTGTAGAATCGGGGGTTATATAGTGTACTCCACGGTTTAGTATAAAATGTATTCCAAGCGCACTGCCGGTTACAGTACAGGGTTGGGAGGAAATTCAGTATGATCAAGAGTGTTTATAGAGATCTCCGTATTATGCACTACTTGTATGATGGCATCAGATAACCCTGATCACACTATAATACCCTGCATTACAAAAGTAATGTGTTCCTGAAACAACATGCAAAATGCAAAATTCTGTAACGGGAATTACATTTCTCCATTGACATCCATTAGATATTTAGACACGCATTCCCACAGAAAATTTCTGTAACCCAAGTTTCTGCAACGCTGGGTATAATGTTACATTGTTATACCAACACGCGACACAACACATACCTAACACCGGATTCAATGTGTTAGCTACACATAACACCCTGGCATACAACAGCCCGCCCATACGAGTGGTGGGCTTACCTTCGGAAGAACGTGATCAGGAAGTGCTTGATCTTGTTTAGACTGATCGAGCCGCCCACGATCTGCATCAGCTGCTCGTTGCTGTCCGCGTACGACGTCGTCAGCGGCGACACGTAGATCGGGTAGCCAATCGGCTGGTCGCACGATGAGTTGATCATGTTACGCAGCGCCTGCTTCGCGTTCTGGATGCTGCCACGCTCCGGGTTGCGATTACGCAGGAAGACCAGCTCCTGCTGCTGACCAGCCCACAGCCCTCGAACACACTCACGGTTCACCTATAAAGTGATTACGTCACCGTATAGTAAAATAGTAAATAAAATATAAATAATAAATACCAATAGTAAAAAAAAATTATGGCCACTTTTCCACAAAATGTAAGTGATTCTGTTCACTTTTTATGGTTAAATTGCTGCATCATACTTCCTATTTTGCTATTCCGTTTGATGTGAACAAACACTCCCCATAGCAAGCATTTAATTTCGTGATCGATATATCAAATCGCCCAGATTTTTAGGATTTTTAACTAGTTGAAAAACAATCTTATCATGTAAGAATTTCAAGATATATTTAGTGCCGTTAGTACTTGCTTAACATGTAACAAAAATTGCAACAAACATTTTACAAATATACACCATAGAAAATTCATGATGCAGTCAATATAACACGCGTGCTAAACTGATGGAAACGAATACAAAATCTGAAGAAGAATCTATAATGCTATTACTGGCGAACCACCTTAGCAAGTATCTGTTTACAAGGATTTGTATCAAGAGTGCATAATAGAGAAGAGTATGACACGGTTTTAACAGCGTTTTGCATAGTTTTCAACTTGTAAATATTCTATCAATATGTGAATAAATATATTCAAACTTTACCTTGTTTTCGTCTATGATTCTCACTTAAACATATGACACCACCAATTTACCTGAAAATCGTATGTGTTCTTCAAAAAAGTTATTTGAATACGACACGGTTTCGTACAGTTTTCACGCATGGATGCATGTTTCAGACCAAACTTTGTTATGGGATTAGTGTTCTATTGTCTATGACGGTACGCTGGGGGCCGTAAGGGAATCAGCTGCTAGCTAGCTGGCCGTGAGCACATTTATTTTTAGCACGCTGGAAACGCTGCACGCTGAATACAATTCGATGCCTAATATCCCATACGGCCCCCAAAGTTCCGTCATAGACAATAGAACACTAATCCCATAACAAAGTTTGGTCTGAAACATGCATCCATGCGTGAAAACTGTACGAAACCGTGTCGTATTCAAATAACTTTTTTGAAGAACACATACGATTTTCAGGTAAATTGGTGGTGTCATATGATTAAGGGAGAATCATAGACGAAAACAAGGTAAAGTTTGAATATATTTATTCACATATTGATAGAATATTTACAAGTTGAAAACTATGCAAAACGCTGTTAAAACCGTGTCATACTCTTCTCTATTATGCACTCTTGATTTGTATCATACCTTGATTACTCTGAAGTTGAGGTATCGTTTGTTCAGCATAATGATCTTGTACTCATCGGAACCATCATCAAACACATGCCTGAAAATGTCGCTCGAGTTATTATTATTGTCAAATGCTAATTTATCCTTAGACATTTAGTTTTCTTCATATATAATTATTCTGATTCAGCAGTTCAACTACCATGACAACTAATACCTATAGTGACTGAGAGCCTCTACAGTAAGCACACCAATATTTTCAATAGGCGGTTACCAGCAATATATTAATATATATTAATTATCATTAATTATTAATTAATTCGTATTATAGTGACCTGAGAGCGAGTAGCGAGGGTGTGTTTGACAGCACTGCATTTCTCCATGCCGGGTCACCTTCATGGGATATGACCAGGTTTTGCTCGTGCTTCGAGATAGCATCATACAGCACCTGGGGATCGTCATACTCATCCGGTGACGTGAAATGATCCTGCAATTTCATCCCCATCATGAATATATATTTTACTGAGTATCTATAAATTATTTCGTACATTTATGAATTATTTCTTGAATAATACATGACTACAATTCAGTAACAAAAATGAAATGTTGGCAGTCGTAGGAACATCGTACACTTAATTACTGCTAACATAGCATTGATACAAAATATACATACCATTTGTATGGTTATTGACTAGTAGAAATCTTTATTTAAAATGTGAATGTGTTTTTTTCTTAGTTAAAAATAAATAAAATTGCAGAGCATGGTACCTGATGTAGCTTCAGTGACATGCGCACACCTGGCGCCACCACACGCCGCAACAGCTCCATGTCAGCAAACACCCACTCATCGCGCGGCGAAGTGATACGGAAGTCTCCCTTGAACAGTGCGTGCAGGCCATACAAAAAGTAGTCCACGCTGAGGAAGGCAAATAGATGTTTGAGGTTACAAGCCCACACACATACCCGTGCGTATACACACATTATAATTGAGGTGCTCACTGTTAAAAATGCTTTTGAAGGTACTAGGCCTACATCAAGCTTCCCGAACAATAAAATACATAGAAGGCACTGGAAAATACCCACGACACCCAGCTAATAAAGTTGGGCATTCTGTTAAAGTTGGCATAAAGTTAGCAAGCTAATAATAATGGGCATTCTGCACATGTAGCTAATGTATCTAGCCAAGACAGTGGTTCCACTTTTTATTTATCGGGCTTCTGATAAATGAGCGCATCGCTTAAACGACACGTCTTTCATAAACAAATCCTTACACACGTAAATTTGTTAAATGATGAAGTGTACAGGACCTTATTAAAACGGGATATTTTCTGCAGTACAAACTTCCTTCTTTCTTAAGTGAACGTTGTCAAACAATCATTAACATAAAAGCAAACTGACAACTCTCAGCTTTTCAACAGATTCTGAAAATATTCAGCACAAAACATAAAGCTAAAATTGTGTACAAAAACCTTTGTGTACTGTAAATTTTGTGCTGTGTAGTGTGTACAGATGATTATGTAAGGTACACAAAGGCATGCATGTGCGAATGGAAATGTGTTCACCAATTAATCAGGACAACTGTTTAATCAGACTATTTTCACCGTTCTTAACCTGTCCTAATAAAGTTGGAACCACGGTATAATGCACAGTGCACACACTGTGAAACCTAACCAAGTACATATAAGTACAGATAGCTGATCGCTCACATAGAGTCATATGCGAACAACACGTGTGCCTAGCCACAGAGGGTACTCTGTGAATACCTACGATATATATCTAATATTGTACATAGAGAATTCCATCAATTACCTACACTACCTAGCTAAAAACACATGGGGAGCATGGAGAGGTTGGAGACAAGGCACATACCTGGAGGGTGTGTTGTGTGAGGCATCACCAAGTGCGTAGATATATATCTAATATTGTACATAGAGGATGCCAGCAATACCTACACTACCTAGCTAAAAACACACGGGGAGCACGGAGAGGTAGAGACATACCTGGAGGGCGTGTTGTGTGAGGCAGCACCGAGCGCGCGCCGTCCCAGCAGGCAGAGCGCAAAGCAGAGCAGCACGAGCGGCGAGTCACGCGAGCTGTCGATCGGCTGCTGCCGCCGGCCCGCGCAGTGCTGCATCCACGGCAGGTAGACGTTGCAGAAGCTCGAGATCGTGATTCCGGCCTGGTGGTAGTCGTAGTCCTCGTCGATGTTCATGTTGAAGACCGGGTCTACGTCGACGAACGACTTGTCATATGTGCGCTGGATGGCAGTGATCACAGCTTCGCTGGCAAGCCACTCCTCCAGCTTGGGCGAGCGCACCGTGTAATACACGATGCTCTGTGACAGTGAGACGAAGAATGAAAACTACCGCGGGTGGCGGTTAGAACCTTGTTATAACTCCTTCGTTTGACACACTAGATAAAACGAATGATAACTATCTCACACGGCTACTAAAATGAGTCATATTTTCACATGCACGCCCACGCACACGGACACTCATGCATGCACGCGCGAGTGCGCACGCATGCACGCACACGCACATACAAATACTATGTAGGATCACTTCACATAAACAAGGTGGCTAACCTCTTCCTGCACACCTAAGCCTCATTCACATAACTCCCTTACGCTGCACACATATATTCAGCTCTGCCTTAACACCTACCTTCACATAGTATGTGATGAGCACCTTACGCAGGTCAAATACTTGCAGCATGGACGCTGCACTGTTGTCACTAATGCTGTACCCTTCCAGAACATACTTAGTAGCTGTTACCTAAACAATAAATACTTAAATTTTAGATACATGGCCCAAGAGGGCTTATTTTAAGAGTGAAGTTGGAATATAGCCTAAATCATCTGTTTCATGAAAACTGTTTGTCATGTGTGAAATTGATCAAACTGGATATACTTTATATCTTCTCAAATAGCTGGAAATGAGTTTGGTTGGGTATTTCACATATAAAGAGAAGTGCCTGAATAGTAGGCCTATGTAAGCAATCATGTTCCAGGAACTTAGAATGTGAACTTAGGTACCAGTAAGAGTACCTTAGGTAACCTTAGGTACCAGAAAAACACAATAGTTTTTGTTAATTGCATAAGCATTAGTGTGAACATGTGATTTTTAACAAATTGTACAATTTTGCATTGAATAAACTGTGAACATTAATGTGCAGCTCGTTTTAACATAAAACTGCTGTTAATGAAAATCTTAAATTCACTCAGCTGCATCTGAAATATCAATATTTCACCATGCTGCCACTGTTCTACTTTCTCAGGACTGTTCAGATTTAGTAAGGAAATTTTACGAACATAGCAAATGTGTTTTAGAAATCGTGTTATTTGTAGAGAATTTTACCATCAGTATATCTAAACCTATTGTTATAAGGTTGTGGCATTTCAGTGAATGGTAGAATGTAATCTTAGGTGTGTCATAATGCATGTCAATAAACATTCCTCGTTTTCAAGCACTCTCTGTCCCTGTTGCCTTGTGCATGTGTTACTGTAACACAGTGATGAGAAAGTCAGCTTACCTCCCAGGCAAGCCAGCGCTGGTTGAAAGCTGCATTGATGGAGAGACAATGTGGGAAGTGGCCGGGCTCACAGCAGCAGAAGCCATCGTCCTCATCCACACCTTCTGTGATGGCTTCAACCTCTCTCTGTTGACAGTAGGTACCTGCATACATAATACACGTTTAGCGATATTGACACAAACAACAGTGGTAACTGACAGATGGTTGGCTGGAAGCGACCTGACGTGAATGTACTTGAGCAGCAGGCAGAAGTTAAACCTCATAACTGCAGCTGACCGACAAAGATTATTGGTACTTAACAAAGAAGACGGTATTGCTGTAATGGTCGTTATTATAACATGTAACTTGAATCCATGGTCAGAGTGCTATGTGGGTCTCACCACATCAGACTATCTGCCTCAGTTAACATAGTGCACTAAAGATTTCAGTTCCTTTAGAATGATCTGAGGTCTGACTCCTGCAAACCAGTTCACTGCCTTCACCATCTAACAGACTGTCATAAAGCACCGAATTCTTTAATACTGGGCACAGGTTGATAATCAGTCACCAGTTCACATCCTTGCTTTTCTAACACAATGCATGGAAGATCTTACGTCTATCAAGGTGGTCACATGACCGTCATGCAGTTAGCCTTATTGACTATCTACCCGTTACATCATGTATTATGTTTCGTTTTTGTTTCTAGGCATGCCGGCCTCTCTGGAATCTAGATAAATGCACCGCGCCTATATGCTCACCCCTGAACTCCAGTCCACGCATCTGGAAGGTGACCAACCCATTTCCCATCTCTATGATGTGCACAAGACAGTTCAGGTAGTCAGACGCAAGAATGAAGCAGTCTCCGGAACTGCAGTTGCCCCAGCGGCCCAACGAGAGATCACCACACAGACTGTGCTGCAGTGAGCGCGTCAAGTGCTCGTAGAATATCGAGTTTAGGTTATTATCATCTGCTCCTGCAAATGAGAGATTAGCTCGTATCAAATAAGCAGGCAGGGCGGATCAATTACACTGAATATACAAGAATTAATTGGCATTGGTTACAGTTTTTTTTTTATTGCTAAAAAGTAGACACAATATAATATTATTGATCATTAATATGATTGATCATAGTAATCATAGCTATACTATAGATATAATACATGGTATGTATAGACTTCTAACATAATCTTAATAACTTTTACGGTTAAATACACTTTTATTAACTCTCATATCAACTACAACCAGCCCAATTTACAGGATTTCTCCGTGATTTCTCATAAATCCAACGAACCTACCTGGATTGCGTAAATTTGTCTCGAGGTGTGAAGACAACCTGGTATTTGTGTGATCTACCCGCTTTGTGTTGTAGTCGCGCTCCCAGAACTTGACCGGGCGAACGTAGGACGTCAGGAAGATGGCGCTACCGAGGAACGGACTCAGCGGCGTGGAGAAGATTGAAGAGATGAACGCTTGCACGAACAACATTGCTGAGTCTGAACCAATGCTGTTCAGGAACCACTACACCTTATTTTTTCCTATTCCTAGCCCTTCTGGTTTCAAGAATATTACTATTATAATTTTACCATGTATAATTACTATTATAATATCAGGAGTCTATCAATAGAGATCAGATCTATTGATAGACTCCTGATAATATAATAATAAAAATAATATAACTATTAATTTAAATTTACTATAATGATTCCTTCAATTGACTGAAATGTTACGGGTATATTACAATTGTGAATTTAAAAGCTGTAAAGACTTGTGCCTTTACAACTGGTTGTAAGAGTGCTATTTCATGAACTTCTACACTAGACTTAACTCATCAAATAGACTTCCTTCTAAGCAAGGATAGGCATATGTAGCATGAAGCCACCTAATACGAATATGTTAATGCCAAGGCCAGCAGAAGCAGCAACATAGCGGCTGCCTTTGTTACGTGCAGTACTGGTACTGATGGGAACACGTAAGGATACGAGGTACGCTGAATGGCTGAGCGAATGCGTGGAAGGCAGAACCCCAGGTAATCTGCCATGGCGCAATGTATGTGATCACAAACTTCATCTTCAATAGGTAGTCATTGATCTGCATACAAACAACCAGAGACTATTACAATTACTATTATAAAATTGATTAGCAAAAGAGAATTCGTAAAAATTATAACACACATATCAACTCTATTGACAGCACTTGAACTATCTGTGCTCTGCAAACCATAACAGGTGCTTATAATTTATAGAGGCAGCAAGCAGACGCTACATGTACATTACGCTGCATGTAAATTACGCTACATGTACATTGTGCTACATGTACATTACACTGCATGTAAATTACGCTACATGTACATTGTGCTACATGTACATTACGCTACACGTACATTATGCTACATGTACATTACGCTACATGTACATTGTGCTGCATGTACATTACGTTACCTTGCTGATGATGATGGACATGAAGAAGAGATCGATGAGAAGAGTCTCGGAGGCTGACTTGAAGTCGTAGGTGAAGAAGAAGACAGTGAAGGCGATGACGACATACTGCTTGCCAGCGTCGCAGAATGCACTGCGCATCAGCTTCATACTGCACACGACGATCACTGCAGAACCTCCCCTGCAATATGTTCATTCATCGTTGTTCACAGCATCAAGGTACTTCTATGTTATAATGTGTGCAACTATTATTATTATTATTATTATTAAATCTTTATTGCATGTAATTCAAATACAAATACATGTACTGAATGTATTTACGAAAACCATTGTTGTTCTTATCACTAGCTACTACTATATCACGTGTTCAACTACAATTGTTCAAATACTTACACAACATTAAATTTATCTACAATATCTTCAGCTGAGATGGTTAAGGCACTGAGGAAGACTACTGGTAATAAGATGAACTTTTCAGCAAACTGTAACCACACGTAGAGCTTCTCAAACCACATCACCTTGGCCGCTTCTGAAAAATTCAGGAAAACTATTATAAAAATGATATCTTTGGTTTATTGAAAGAGTGACCAGACTTTTTAATGAAAGTGTCAATGACACTATAGCTCACCTTGGGTGTGATAGAAGAGGGAGATAATATTTAAAATTTGGTAAGTGTTTCATTTATGACAGACTGAAATGTGATCAAATGTCCTTATTCCCTGTTTTATACTAATAGAAATTTTACTGTTTTGTTTCAGTTTTAGTTTTGATGCGAAAATAAATGTTTCAGATCTGAAAGTCTGAAATCTGGGCGAGAGATGGCGCTATGCCTAAATGATTGCCATTTTGGTTTTCAATTATCGCGCAAATAAAAGTAATAAAATATTCCAGTCAAATTACTGTAACGAAGAATATAAAACACAATAATACATGCAGATATGATTAGGTAGGTAGGTGGTATGTAGGTAGGTAAATTTAACAAAATCGAATGAATCTAGATAGCCATTCCCATTTTTGCCAAAAAGTGGGCGTGGCTCGAAAGTAGGTCGACTGGCGTGCTCCAAAATAGGACGTTCAAA
>NW_014577925.1:29104-37465 GCF_000485595.1 Priapulus caudatus
CCGCGGATCCGCGGAGATTTCACAGGCCTGAATTTGAAACATGTGGGTGAAACGGTTCTCAAGTTATCGTTGACCGTAGCCAAATGTTGACGGACGGACGGACATACGACGGACGACGCCCCATGGCAATAGCTCATCTTGACGATGTCAAGGTGAGCTAAAAACTCCCATGATTTAGATTAAGGTGGAATTAACACTATAAAGTTTTACAAAAAAACTGGACAGTTAACTGAGCTGAATAACTTTTCGATAATCAATAGAGAGTAGGAACGCAAATTCTGATCAAACGAATTTTATCAGCTAGTTTACCCTGATAGATTGATAATCCAATTAATATTTTATTACAAGTTTAGTGCCATTTTCTGTATACGGCTCTTGATACAAGGATCACACAGTCATTTAGGCACTTATATAAATGGCAAGCTTTATTGTATGCTCTGAGTACAGAATCTACTGTACAATTATACTACTACTACACTAATCTACAGATTACCAACTACAGCACACACACACACACCTCGCACTTCAAAGAGGTTATATTCGCTCGACTTGAGCAGTGGATGTGAGCAGCAGAGCCAGGGAAGCTGCGCTCGCAGCTGCGGCACCACATAGTGCACCAGCAGGCTCAGCACTCCGACCATGATGTGCAGCACGTGCCTCAGTGTCGGCTGCAACGGTAACCACGGTTACAAGCAAACAACACAACGAATGAACATTTAATATAAATCATGCAACAGCTACCGCCAGATGAGGATTGGTGGTGATATGTATTGCTGGGTCAGTACACGTTCTCAGATCTTTTAAGTCTACACACGTCCTGGTATTGCTACAATTTTGGATACACGGTCAAAACAGTAGCTGGACTATGCTCCTGCAGTAGCATGCTAGAGGTAATTCAGAAAGATCCACAAACGCATCAACGTACCTGTAATCTAGTAAACACCGTACTCAGGTGAATGGCAAACACTAGCACGGCTGCACACACGCACACCACGAGGTCCGACTTTAACCGCTCAAGCTGAAATATTGAAACACACAACGTTAAATCATGGTCATCATAAAACAAGGCTGTTTCCACATCGTAATTTCCCCAGTCCTTAAAACAGACTGGTAAAGTCCTCTGTAATCCTTTATAATCTATTATCATTAGACGATGGTAGTACCCTAAGAAGTTTATGTTTGTACATTTTTTGTACATGCATGTAGCATAGCCAAGAAAGAGCAGCAGGTAAACAACAAGTATGCTGGGAAGACTGTCCCCGCCCCCCCTCATACCACAGTGCTCTTCAGCTTCTCTGGCAGTGGGTCAATGATCTCATTCTGCTCCTTTTCCTTCGGTGGTCCAGCTGGCTCTTCTTCTGGCCATGCATGGTCACTTACGATGGACCTGGCAATACGAAGTGAACGTGTGCTCAGACACTACAAATAACGTGACACCAATACCTACAACTCTGTGTAAGAATTGGAGATGAAGTTCTACACAGTTGACATTTGGGCCTTTGAAATTATTAACTTAAGTCACATGAATCGAAGAAAAATAGATTAGGTCATTAGGTCATTAGGTCTCACTTATTAGCAGATTACTTCAGTTCGTGCTTCTTACTTTCAAGTTTGTGCTGTTATGGTATATAATATAGCAAATAATGCACCCATTCTTCAGTGTTGAAACTGTTCCAACCAGTTCTTCAATTTCTTTGTTAAATGCTACCACAGACACGAGTGCATCTAATTCTGACTAAAGTGCACCTCATTCTGTCAGTCTGTGTTGTAACTGGCCTACGCCGCTGTACCACGCCTCTATTACTTCATGCAAATTACCATGAACAATTTGAAAGGTCAGGGTCTTAAGAGAAACGCGTCATATCAACATGTAACCGGAAACAAAAAGTCAACAAAGCAATCCCAATGGTTGCATATGTCTGTGAAAATAATGATTACTCAAACAAATGATTACTTTAAAGTTCTATAACCTATTATTGCACCTATTCTTTTTACAAAATATAATTCAGGAAGGTTTGTACTCATTATGGTTAAATTGCTTCATTGTAGCTATATTTTATCAACAATAGCATTATGTTTCAGATTTTTAACCACTCTAAACAAACTTTATCTGGTAAAAGTTAGTGCAAAATTAGTGCTGCCAGTACTTACATTTTATGCTAATAATAAACCCCCCATAAAAAGGTGAGAAAGAATTTGAAGTGCATGTAACATATAAAATTGTCACATTCGTTTTTGAAGAAAAACCAGCAGCATGTGAGTGTCTCATCGAAAAACAAGTATTTCTTATACAGATCTCATGATTTTTTTTTGCTCTCGATTTTCACCATCTTTTCTGTGTAACTTACCAGAGCACGCCTGGATCACTGGCACTACGGCTAAGATGGTAGGAAATGGCTACCAGAAGGCCACAGTAGATGGAAAATACGACGTGGTGACTAGACAGTGGTTCCTGAAAGGATGAGTGCAAATTTTTTAGCAACTTGGTTATTTTATGTTGTCAGAAAACCCTATTTAAGCATTACATTGCCCAAGTTACTCAAAATATATGAGCATTTATTTCCTGGAAAATGGCAGATTTTATACAGGATAACCACTGTTCAACTGGCCTGCAACGTTCAATTACATGCAAAAAATTAATTACTGAGAGTGAGATGAAAGTTCAAGTCTGTGTGCACTTACTCTGAGAGCACCGTAGCAGAACCCGTAAAGCACTGTACATGCAAGCAGACTTCGGCATACTCCATACAGAGCTGCACCCAGACCCGTCGTCGCTAAAGCACATGAATAAAAATTCTAGTCAGACTACGCACAGTTCCACTTGCATGACGTGTAAACTGCAATAACACAACATGATGACACAACAATGGCTACCAATCTTTTTGTCATCTAGACTTTTTATTATTTTTATTTATTTTTAATGTTTTGCCATTTGTAGTCTCGACCCGTCACTAAAGGGCGGGATCAGAGGATCAACAGCAAACAAATGCTTTGCGAGACTGTATCTCTTAAGGGGGGCTTATGTCGGGCTTGCGAGCCGACTTGACTGGAAGCAACTGGATTTCGAGCAACTGGAAGCGATCGGAGCGGTAGTTGCGTCCAGTTGACCACTGTTCTAT
The DNA here is from genome assembly GCF_000485595.1 of Priapulus caudatus. Classification (NCBI taxonomy): domain Eukaryota; kingdom Metazoa; phylum Priapulida; class Priapulimorpha; order Priapulimorphida; family Priapulidae; genus Priapulus; species Priapulus caudatus. The sequence continues at coordinate 32,224 of NW_014577925.1, forward strand.
TCCGAGCAACTAGTGGCGGCCAGTCGCAGGCAGTCGCGTCGCAGTCGACCGACCTAAGCACTGCAGTCGCAGTGAATTGCAGCCAGTTGCTTCCAGTCAAGTCGGCTCGCAAGCCCGACATAAGCCCCCCTTTACAGTTCACATGCAGGAGCTGCAGAGTTTGCAGTGTCTCACAAAAAAAACACAATAGACCAGACACCTTTATGATGTCCTTTGCAGCAAACAGATTCAGGCTATATGTAAGCACATCTTATGCGCAACTCCAAGCGAAATTCACACAAAGATTCATTGTAGCATTTTCTTTCACAACCAGGGGCCTATTGTCAGACACAAAATTTGTTTCAACATTACTCTTTACATTAACTTTTCCTGATAGACCATTGACAGAAACATGGTAAAGTTGTGTTTCTGAAATGCAGTGTATAGACATCTGGTATATAATAAAAAAAAGTTCATGTTAATACCAATATTAAGACTAATTTTGTTCCTGACAAAATGGCCCCCCATCTTTTGTAGAAAATTTTGATTCAGTTGTATGATATAAGTAGTTATATAGTCTAATAAACCACACTGAAAAACCTACCCGTGCCTCCAAAGCAGTGGATATCTATCTGCTCTAACAAGTAGGTGGAGAATGTGTTAACTTGGGGCAGCAAGCCCAGTGTGAAGATCACGGGAAAACACAGAATAAACACTGAAACATAATAACAACAATGAATCAGAAGACTTGTTAATCAATTATGTGGCCAGTGTGAACATGTAAAACAGTAATTCGTAAATTCGATTTTTTTTCCAATTCTTAGAATCTTTAAATCATGAATAGAGCCACGGGACTTTAGCAATAATGACACACACAAAACACCTACATAAAACAACGTTATTGTTTTAAAAAGATTCAATGCTGCTATGCTATTCACAGCCAGTGAAATTGTTGCACAAAACATTGGCTCACTCGCCACAACGTCATACGACAAGATGTACATGTTCACCTTTGATAAGGTCACACGTGAACAGTAGTAGATGTAAGCTGGTGACCTGCACACCGTACAGAGTGAGAGGGTTCTTGTCGTCCACGTGATGCGCACTGTTCTCCAGTATCAGTGTCAGTGAGCAGCAGACGCAGAAGTACGCGGGACGGCTAAATGCTATGATTCTGTTGTAACCCTGCGAAAAACCACATACAACAAATTATATCCACATACAACAAATGATATCCTAACATGTCTATCACATGCTGCAGCTAATTATTACAGGCTTTACAACACATTGTGTCTATTAGATCAGTAGACCAGGAAATAAAACCAGATTACTGTATAAGCCGTATTTTTAGCGTACAGATATTTTTGCGAATTCAGACTTGACGGACATTTCACATCAATGATAAAACAAGTATGCTATATAAGCCTGTTACTACAGTAATAAAATTATGAGGAAATATTATTATTACTAAAAATTTGACTAAATCTTTCCTCATAATTTTCTCATCAATCAAGTTATTATTATTATTATTACTACAAATTTGACTAAATAACTCAATAGATAAGGGAGCTTGACATCGACTCTGTAAGATGAGCATGGTTGAGAGGTGGGGTGAGACTTACATGTGTGGGTGAGGCTGCATCAGGTTGTACACTCTGAAAATAGGAGTAACAAACACATTAAGCTGAAATGTCACACAACCGCACATACCAGATTGTAAAGAATTCCAACAGCTTACATGCCTTGGTTAATGTAACCTCCCTGTCTGGGCACATCAGATTAAATTTTGATCGTACAAAGTTGCGATTATTATTCTGTTGCTCATGATACTAGAATACACAAGAGGCCGGCACTCCGGCATCTCTCACCACTGTGAACTTGCTTGCATCTCACTATTGTAACATATGTATACCTTGAGCAATGAATATTGGCAACCAGCCATGATGAAGCAGAAAAGGAAAATCCAGAAGTCTTGGAAGAAGTTATGAGCGAGCATCAGGGCACCAAGAGCCCCCACTGCCATGGCCAGCAAGACAGCAATCACATTATCCATCACTCCTACATTCCTGTAGTAAACAAAAACGAACTTTTACGCCACTCAAGTGCATCTGAGAAACTGTAACTGATGTGCGCACAAGACTATTCTGTGTCCAATGTAAGGCAACAACAAAACACCTACTGCATTAGAGCAAAAATCAACCAAGGTTACACGAATAGGATGTCAAAAGGGCACATTACACCACAATTTAGTAGCGTAAAATGGATAAGATTTTACTGTGTGTTAGCATCATAAACGTGCAGTTTCACACAGCAGTGTACCTATCCAATAAGGCAAGCAGCTCAAGCCGGTCAAACTGGATCTTGACAAATGGCAACAGTGGCAGCAACCAGAAGCGGTAGAAGTTCTTGTTTTTAGCCATCTTCTCATCGAGACGGTTACTGAGGCTTGCTTCCGTGTCCGTGCCAAGCCGTGAACTCGTGTGCGAAAAATTACTGTCGCCAACGCCTAAGAGTAGGGTACAACAAAGGTGTTACAGTTAGCCATATAACAGGACTCCACAGAGGTGTTGTAGGTAGGTGTTTTGTTTGTCCAAAGTTAATAGTGCAAAAGAACACTTCAGATATTTTACAATCATCAGTGAAATAGAACATTATAGTGATGTCATAGTTTAAAATGGAAGTGGACTCTACAGAAATGGTAGTTAAACTGTAAGATTATAGCACACACATAATTTATATATACGTTTGTCATTGATGCAAGTGTGGTGAAATATTACAATATGAAATTCTCAACCCATCATGAGTTTACTATATTGCAGAGCATCGTATTGTTTTGCTCAGAGCCACTTGACAGTATTTACAACCCATGCTTGGCACAGACTGCCACACCAGAACAAGACATTAAAGTTATTACATCACTGTAAATACTCAAAGTAAAAAACTCATGTCCACTTTTCACAAAATGTAAGTGATTCTGTTCACTTTTTATGGTTAAATTGCTGCATTATACTTCCTATTTTGCTATTCTGCTCGATGTGAACAAACACTCGTGGCTCATACATAGCCCATAGCAAGAATTTAATGTCGTGATCAATATATCAAATCGCCCAGGTTTTTTGGATTTTTAACTAGTTGAGAAACAATCTTATCAGGTAAGAATTTGAGGATACATTTAGTCCCGTTAGTACTTACTTTACATGCAAAAGAATTGCGACCAAAATTTTACAAAACACACCATACAAAATTCGTGACATAGTCAAATTAATCACTTCATACCAGAAAGACGCGAGCGGTCTAACAGCGCCTCAAACGGAGTCCTCTGGATGCCACGGAGACGTGCCGCCGTGCTGCCAAGGTGGTCAAGGTCAACCGTGGTGACCTCTCCAGAGGTCGCGGTCGGCCGAAAAATCTGCACGGGCGCAGTCGTGTCCATGACGTTCACGGCAGAGTTGGCCGACGACGTCGTGCTACTGGTCCCGGATTGTGTTTCCCTGAATGCAAGAGTGAGACGATGAGTGTGTAATTTCAATGCAAAGATGGTAGAACTCAGTACGTCGCGCATAGTTAAAACCAGCATTCACTAGCACTGTAGCAACCCAAAGTTTCAAAGTTGTCGATACTGGTGCACCTGGGCTAGTAATGTTTTTGTATTTTGTATAGAGTACGGTAAGAACCTGACTTGTCACAATACAAAAGATACTGTACTGACACATTTACTTAAAGGGATACTTACACTCTAAAATTTTAGGGTATATTATGATAGTAAGTGCATAAATAATAGTATATATTACCTACAAATTTCTATAATCATGCATTCACATTTGTCATAAAACAACAGTGAGTTTCGAAATCTTCATTTTTGGCCGCTGACATGACACTCCCCGATTGTGCTGCCACCCTGATGAAGTTGCGCTATTGCAGATTCATTCTGCACGTTACAGACTGACGGCTAATCACAAAAGTCTAATTATATTTATACCCAACTGCTATTTAACCGAAAAATTTTACTTTAGGACAAATTCATCCATATTATGACTGAAACTAAAGATATTGCAATCATTCTCCTCTTAAATTATTAAATAAGAAACATCCTCCGTCTATGGCCTGCAGCTGAAAGTAGATGGCTAGTAGTGGCACCACCGTCGCTGTAAGCAATGCTAAAGCCGTTAGTTTTAAAGCATTTAAAAAATATATTTCTAATGAATATTGAACAATGAAATTTTTTATATAGCATAATTTTAACCTATTTTAACTAGAAATGTGCAAGCAACCTAGGGTCATGTGTCCCTTTGAGCTTTTTGGGGTGCCAATGCAATGATTTGGATACATACATCGCTATGTTTATGAGGACTTGTCACGTCAATTCATTACACACTGGTAAACCACCATAACATTTCAAAACATTGAATATGTAACATATCTTTAATTGCAATATGAAATCGAATAAATACAACATTGTCACTAAATGACGTACCACTGATCAGGAATCTTAGCCAGCCTTTGGGCAATGCCAGCACTGCTATCACCAAATGTGTACATCAGCCAATTACCTGCAACATTACCAACAATTCTATAGCAGACAATTGCATAACACAAGTAAAAACAACAAACCTTATTAAAATAAAATTGACATTATTGCAAAATCAGAACTTTTAATAGCAACTTAAAAAAGTCAACTACAAATACAATAATTAAGCATACATGGTGAATAGTTTAGAGTATAACTAGAACTATATCTAGAGTCTATATTGGAGAATAGCAAAACACTAGGTGATACACCGGAAAATATAATTAATCTGTACTCAGTCTTGAATTAACTACTAGTCAACAACAACAGTCTATATAATTAAGGAAAGCTATTAATGTCACTCTGAAACTAGTCATGTTAGATGACAGATCAACCTCCAAAAGGTAGCTACTGAATTAACTCTGAGGATAGCAGGTAACCATATTGTAATTACCCAATTCATCCTGAAAATAGTGGGTGGCTCCCTGAGTAGTATCCTCATACGAGGTGGCCAAGTGGCCAGCAGGTGGCTCTAGCGCAGCACTAACTGGACCACTGCACTCTAGACGAGAGCTATGCCGTGAAGACCGGCTACTGCTGCTCCTCCTATAAACAAGATAACGCACATGAACAATTGGTACACATTATTTTGGTTCATCTCAGTTCGTTTATCAATGTCATTTAAACGTTATTTCCTTCTGAAATTCTATCTATCTATCTTATTTTCTTCTGAAATTTTAATTCTAGCCATCTTGC
>NW_014577925.1:38174-48551 GCF_000485595.1 Priapulus caudatus
TTTGGTAGCGCTAGGTCAATTAGGGGCCGAGTTATAGAGCGGAAGGGCAATTGTCTGCGGCGGCTGGGGATACATGAAACCATAGTATCCCCGCCAACTTCGTCGCGGGGGATACAATTAGCAATGTGTGATGTACATGCGCGCGTGTGCACACATGTGCGTGATGTACATGGTGTGTGTGTATGCACCCATGTTCGTATTGATGTGCCGACAGTGCCATGCACACATGCATGCAGTGAGATTTGTCCGGGGATTGATAATGACAGATGGGAATTTGACAAAAAATTACAAAATGACAAAAAATTACAAAAATTACAATGACAAATTTGTCATTATTAACCTCTGACGGTGTACCTTCTAGATCGGATGCTGCTGCTGCTATCACTCCTAGCATGTAGAAGCGAGGACAGCTCAGGCATGTTGTAGTTGCCGGTTGAACACACTGACCCTGCAGTGTGCCGCCGCCGTGCTTTCACCTTGCTCTTACTCGGTGAATCTAAACCTGAAACATATGCTTGTCTCATGATGAGCAAGCTCATCGACACTACGCCACAAACACAAGTCACTACAGCTGCCAGGGTCTATGTCTCCCAGGGTACTATCGGAGGGTACCCTGGTACTATCTAATATGCCGGACCGTACCTCGCCTACTCCACTAACGAGTCTAAGGAGTCGCCTACGCCTACTCCCTAACCCTAACCATATCAGATAGTTACCAGGGTACATTCCGGTATACCGGACCGTACCCAGGGAGACATAGACCCTATCAGCGTCTCTACACCCTCTACCTCTACTAACCCCGCCTATGAATAATAAATAACAAAAAGACAAAGTTTCAAAATGTTTACTATTTTCTACAACTTCGGTACATATTTAAGGAATGGAAAATTATTAATGCAATTTACAGGGGTAAACGTTTTTTTGAAAAACCACTACTTCTGCAAAAGTAAGTTTGAAGCCTTCCTAGTAGAAATGCTTAGTAATAGTATTGAGTATCAGATACTTAAAGTCATCTGTTCACAGGATATCTCACACTGGATGGTGGGGAAGGTTCAGCAGGGCTATACAGTGTAACACCAAAATATTAAGGCAATATGTGATAAGAATGCTTTATTAAAATTTTCCAATAGAAAAGTGCATAGTTACTTTCACTTTTTCATCCGGAGATCTAATCGTCACGGAAGTTGAAATGTTAATTTTGACTCGAGGTATTCCATGGTGCATACGCCTCTCACCTGCACGTGGCACTTTGTCTTTGATGCGACCTAGTTCAATCGTTCTCCCTGCCGGAGCCTCATCATCCATTTTCATCAGGAAGCTGGCTAGGCGGCCGAGGTCCATGGAGTCAGAGCTAGGCTCTGTAACGACATACATGCAATCATTGATGAACACTCGCTTAGTCAATTCACTAGTTATCTTGATTTGAACAAGAACATTGTCACTTGGACTAAATTATTATTATTGTTATACGTTATATATATCATCAAATACATGTACTGAAGACAGTCTGAATACAGAAATAAACTGTGCTGAATTCCTAACAATAATGCTCACATAATTCATCTAATCTAAACCCAAACTCGAGCCGGTTCTGGAATGGCAGGATTAAAAATTAGTGTTCGATGGTTTTAATTCATGCCAACATCTATGCTACACAGTGAAGAATAAAAAAAAAACCCAATGTGTTAATGTGTACCGACAGCAGTAATGACCAACATGATAGTCTACCTTCCGGTGTGCTAGAAGATCGATGTGGACGCCGCTTCGGTATCGCCCCCTGGCTGCGGCTGCTCTCCGGTGGCGCCATCACAGCCGTGTCCTCAGATGACGGGGACGTGGTAGTGCTTCCGGAGAGGAGAAGCTTGGTGGAGGAGGTTGGAGACAAGGTGTCAGTGAGCACTAGCTTTGCTGGGGCGCTTGACGTGTGCTTGTGTCGCGGGCGTGGGTGTGCTGGCTCCAGCTGTAGGCTTAGAGTCTCCGCTCGCTCGTCCGCCCGTGCCTCTGTAGCAATGGGAAAACAAGTGATCAGCTGTGGGCTTAGAGTCTCCGCCCGCTCGTCCGCCCATGCCTCTGTAGCACCGGAAAACAAGTGATCAGCTGTAGGATCGGCTTCTCAATCCGTTTATCTGCCAGCATCACTGCAGCAATGTGTCTAGTCAATCTGTATCACTTATATAAGTCATGGCTAAGAAATAATTTTAATTGTCAGATCTTAACAACAAAAAAGTGACATGAATACAGCAGTTCACATGCTCAAGTGTTCATAAACGATTAGTAAAATATTTGTTTAGTCTATCTCCAATGATCAGCTCTCAAAGAAATTGAGAATTTAATAAATGCAGATTACTTGAACATAAAAATTCAATAATTATAATAAATATAAAATTCATATAATTTCAACATAAATGAACAGCAAAATACTGTCGCAAAACAAATGCACGTATTTATGTGACCTTATTTGTTCTAGACTGGTACACAGTTTAGCTCGATACGTAGACAAAGGTAACATAGAGTAGAGACAGGGTACCGGTTGATGGCATCTCGCGATAGAAATCATGTGCGAGTGATGTTGACATATATATATCTGTAAACAAATCTAATTTGAAATGCAGATCAGTGCACATATTGGTGAGAGGAATGATGTGCGAACGTTCTATGACATGTTATCGGTAAGTATCAAAACTGTACAGTCGAAAAAATATGAAAATGTTTGATTAAATAACTTCATCGGATCTCTATAATTTAATTATAGCTAATAAATAACTTTATTAGCAAATATGAAAATGGTTAGAAAAAACATGAGGTATCCCTTTTTTTAAAAGAATGCAAAAATTCAGTAAGAGAACTGGTTATAAATATAATACCACATATATACAAGGTAATAGTACCATGGAATGATAAATCATTATATCATGCTCTGTGGCTCACACATAAAAGTTTTGTTAGGGTTGTCTGTAACACAGGGTTTCTTCTACACAGGAGGCACAGTGGCGCACCGCCATTGTCAAATTTAACATCGCCGTTGTGAAAATGTTCCTGTATTTACTGATAAGTATATCCTGTACATCTATATACCTATAAGTATATCAATACATCCAGTATTTGAATCCATCATGTGCGTTTTTTCCCCAAACTGGCCATTACCTCCTTTGTCTAAGTTTCCCTCAGAAGAAACCCTGGTAACATATTGCTCACATGTATCAACATTAACATTGCTGTCAAACATAACTCACCCGTTGCTGGCGACGTGTCACCATTGTTGAAAAGCCAGTCTAGGCCCACTACATTGCCACCAGACTGGCTGCTCTTCAGATAGTCATGAATAGTCTTCTTCAACGGCTCTGCAACCACCACAGCACTGTACTCCTCCTCCGTAGCAGTAGTACTAGTAGCAGCATCGTTCTCGCACGGGGTGCCCTCATGTGGTAGCTGCTCTGCAGCATTCACAGGGAGCTCGCTGGGGATGCTATCAGCCTTCAGCGTGGCTTCACTTGCTGTCGTGTAGTCGCTCGCCTCTCCACTCGAGCGTGGGCTGCAGGCAGACGCAACCAGCTTAGCTTCCTCCTTGCACGCGGCATCCGTCGTCGTCGTGGCGACGTCCTCAGTACCCGCCGAGGGCTTCACGCTGTGACGACCGCTGCCTCCCTTCTGATGGCTGCGGCGCTTCCCTCCGCCGCGCGCCGGCGGCTTCGCTTCACTAGTTCGCTGCCAGGTGGCGCCACCGGCGCTCGCCGCGCCAACGCGGTTCCTGAAGAGCTCGTTCTCGAACACTATGTCGGACATGCTGGACACCTGCGCCGTCATCGCGCCGCCGCCGCCGGACTGACCCGCGGCGTCGCACGCCGGCCACGCAGTGTCGACGGTGTCCGCGTCGCGCACCGCACGCTTCTGGCACGAGCGGTGCCGACTGCTGCCCGGCGCCTGCCGCGTCAGCCCGAGGTCAAACGAGGTCAGCACGACTGGCTCGGGTCGCAGGCCCGGCACGGGGTGCGACAGCCGGCCACGGCGCACGCTCGTGAGCCGCGAGCTGCCCGGGGGCGGCCCCTCTGCGTCGGTCAAGCTGCCCGAGCGCTCGGCGCGGCCCTTTTTCCTGCGCACGGCCTTGCGATGCCGGATCGGCTTCAGGGCTAGTTCCTCCAGCTGCTCCTCCGGGATGCTGGCAAACGGGTCCCACTCGGGCGCGTTGAGGCTGGCTTTCGTCGGCCGGCCTCCGCCGCCGCCGCCGCACGGCACGACCGCCTCTAACGCGGGTTCCGCCTCCTGGTCCTCCGGGATCAGACCGAATATGTCCCTGTAGCCCTTGGGGATGTACGGGGATGGCTCCCGGTCCTTATTCCGCAAGCTCGATTCACAGGCACGCGACTCGTCCACGATGATTACGTGATCGGTGTTATCCGCAGGGTTTCCGTAGGCACTGGCTGGAGAAAGGCCCACATCGACGCCGGCAGTGGAGGCACCCTTTAGTGGATCAACCACATCTGACTGCCGAGTCATATCTGAAATGATGATGCGGGTTACATTGAACAAATAACCTAGAGTGAGCAATGATCAATTATTAACAATTATGATGTATTCGTTACAGTTATAAGCTAAAGATATACGTGGAAATAATGCAGAATGATAACACAAATTTATTCGTAAAATGCTTATAATCATATATTAGTATATTGTAAATTATGTTTCAATGTAATTTAGAGCGATGTAACTTATTGATCGGCTATCTTTGGCAGAAATGCCACACAAATGAAATAGTCCTAGCAACTCACTAAACTTACTAACACTCGCAATTAAACACACTAAAACTGACATCCAAACCTCAATACATCTATGTAATTTAATAGTTAATAGAAAAATATATAGCATACACTACACTGCCACCAAAAATAAACGAAAATGTGATGCAGGATGCATAATAGAATACAATAATATCAGTAGTACAACATGTCAGGAGTACATTTTAATAAGTGTTAATCTATGCCTTAATATATCTACATCTCCAGATTAGGACTCGATTTAAAAAGGACTACCAGTCTTTATATTTTAAAAACCTCTGACTGGCACCTTTTATATAGTCATTATTTGCTTTCTTTAAAAGATGCATTATAACTTAGAAAACTTTCATGTGGACTGTAAAGTAGTTTCGGAAAGGTAATTACAGATCATCAGTTGACAAATAACAAACTAATTTATTGACATTCTGGTATTTTTAAATGGCAACTAGTTCAAATCAATCTTGGCTAAACTAACAGGATATAGCGTACACCGACAAAGCACGAGGTGAAACTCATCATCAGCCAACACGATCTGTTGAAATAATACAGTAAAACAATGAACTAGTTTTCTTGCAAATTAGCGTGGAACCGACGTAAAAACCATGTCACTGTTACCAGGCTCAAATCTGCTATCAGCTGGTGATACCCAGCGGCAAGGAACAGCCAGCCGCTACAGATATTTGAAGGAAAACCAATTTAGTTGAAAAGACAAAGCATCCTTTCACGCTTCCACATGCAAACAGTGAAGTGCATGGCAAACAGAACGGAGCATAGATTCGATGGGTAATTGATGTTCCGTGCCAGGGCCCAGGTCACTGACGGTGCATATAAAACCTACACGGTGCCGGCTGCTTCAATTAGACGCCAGCCAGTAGGAGGTCCCAAAGCAGCTACCTACGTACTGCAGATCTATCTGCATTCGACACCATGATTCGACCGAGCCTGTTCTTAACAGTGGTACTCCTCGCGGTCACGGTACGTACTTACGCATCTTTTTCGCATTTATATGTCACGGTAAATTTCCCACAAGAGGGGCACTATGTTGAACGTTATTTTCCATTGGCCAGGCGTGGATCGCCGGTTACGTAAAATAAGAGGCTAGGCATTATCGAACTACCGATTCATTGACAAATGTGAGGGTCTTGCACGTTTCAGGGGACGGTAGTGCTGGGTAGTGGATACGGAGGAGGTGGAAACGGAGGGTACGGACACAGCAACAGCTACAAAAGTGGAGGTTACAAGATATCGCCTCCACGGCCGCCATCCCGTCCTCACCCGCCCTCTCCTGCCAGGGCACCCAATGCCCCGCCTGCTCCAGGCCCACCGCCGCCGCCACCGCCGATTAAGAGTTACCGCGGCTACGGGGGAGGCAATGGTGGTTACGGAGGAGGAGGTGGATACGGAGGAGGAGGAGGTGGATACGGAAGTCGTGGACACGGAGGCGGATACGGAGGAGGTGGCAGCGGACATGGCGGCTTCCACAGACAGGGTCATGGCGGCGGGGGAGGATACGGAGGGGGGCACGGAGGAGGTGGTCGCGGAGGAGGTGGGCACGGAGGAGGTGGTCGCGGAGGAGGTGGGTATGGAGGAGGTGGAGGTGGAGGAAAAGGACATGGTGGGCTTCCTCTTTCCGTCGGTAGCCTCGGCAGCCTCTACCACTAGCGTGCTATTCCTTGCTCAGCACCGACTCAGCAGCAACCATACCAACCATCCACGACTGATAGTCACTGAATTCCACACACAGTGGGAATGTGAACCACCACAACAGTGTTTCCATCACAGCCAGTATAATCACATGTACTTTTACGAGTGTTAAGTAGCTGTTTTAACGAACGTGCAGCTAGCTAGCACTATACATTTGCTGCAGGAGCAATGAATTTAGTATCTCTGGACATTAGAGGGAAGGCAGCCGTGCATACGCTCTAAAATAAGTAATGACCCCCAGTGTTTTTTAATTAAAGTTTAAACTTTTTATTTATTTCTATGATGAAGTTTGTGATGTGTAAACGATTTACGGCAATAATGCAATGTTATAGTATTTTAGGTTTTTGATTGTTGCTGTTACCAAAAAAGTGTTCAATAAAACGTTATGAAACTCCAACATGGAATGTGTATGTACATATTTGACATAACCATTTAGAGATGCTGATTGTAACACTTTTGTCTCTCCTCTCTTTCCCCCCCCCCTCCCTCTGGGTTAGTATCACATAACTTCAATACTGCAAGCATAAACATAAGATGCCTTTGCGAAATACTCATCAGAAGTATTTTTACACGTGATAGTAAACCATGTGTGTTCATTAGGCACACTGTGGCTTCAACTTGGAGCAAAACCCTGGGCAAGCTAGAGTAAGGTTCTGGTTAATTATGACACGGGCAAAAGTATATAAAACACATAACATGAAGACCTAAACAGGTAATGGAAATATCTAATATAGTAAACTTTGCAATCATGATAACCTAGGAGTCAGAACCCTGACAAAATGAAAATCTAGCATAAATGCAAAATGAAGCCTACTTGCTTACTTAGTCTAGTAAAATTACATAAAATTACTGTACAATACCTACGGAATAATGTCACGTATGATGTACTAAGGAAACAATGGGACATCACCATGTTAACAATTTTGTTGGTACCTAATAATTTCTTATTATGAAAAGATAAGGGGGTATAGCTTGTATATGGCCTTGTAACTTTTTCAATTACCTGCCCTTGGGCCTACATATTGTATGTTTTCGAATGAGCATGAATTGCGCTTACACATAACTCTATAATATTCTGGTGTTGTGATGTCATCGGCCCAACACAGACCATGCATTTAAAATATATCTCAACGTGAAGAGCTGTTCCTGTCCTTTCAAAAAAATCCCACGTGAAAATATACAATATGTACGGCCAAGTAGTTGGAAAAGCCATGTTACCAGGTAACATCTGAACCATACCACCTTCTTTTTTTACGTGACCAGAAATTATTCAGCACCACCATATTGGTCACTGGCATTGTGACGTGCCATTAGTCCCCTCAGTAAATCATAACTGAAAATATTTTATAGGTATTGTACTATCATATTATGCCATCATAGCAAGTACGCAAGAGGGGTGCCACGGTTTTCATCTTCTATGCCTCTTTTGAGAATTGGCTCTTAGATTAAAACAGGAAAGGTCTAATAAACGCTCGTATAATTCATGATGCTCGGAATCTAATGTTATACGACATATATCTGCAGAAACTATAAATCTTAATTCATATTTGCAAGATATAATATCAATTGCCTTGTATTTGATATCCAACCCTATCAAGGACTATGATGCAGTTATGATTTCCTATATTCTTCTTCTGTGATAGCTAGGATTTTCACATCATGGCAGAGAGTACCACATAGTGTAGTAACTCTTTCCGCTTTTATACTGCGCACGACTTTAGCCCGCTTCTAAAGCGGGATAACTTTAGCTCGGGATAGGTCGTTTTATACTGCTGAAGCGGGATAACTTTAGCTCGGGATAAGTCGTTTTATACTGCGCACGACTTTAGCCCGCTTCTGAAGCGGGATAACTTTAGCTTGGGATAAGTCGTTTTATACTGCGCACGACTTTAGCCCGCTTCTGAAGCGGGATAACTTTACTCGTTGCGACTCGGGTCTGAGCGGAACCTGAACCACCTACCTGAGGTGGAGATAACTCTCCTAGCTCCGGGCTACAGCTGTTTTTCGAACGCCACGATTACTTTTATACTGGGGTTCCTATCCCGCTTACAGTCCGGATCTGGAGGGCGGATACAGGACGACCCCCAGTATAATGGCTTGAAATGGGGGCTGGTTGTCACATAACGCATTTAGAGCGAGCTAAAAGTCGAAGATACCTTTATACTGACGTGTAGCTCGGTCTAAAGCAGGACCTGAACCCCTCGCTATAAGACCGAGCGGGTTAACTTTAGCTCTCGGCTAGTATGTTTCGAACCTTTCTTATAATCTGGGGCGCTTATCCCGCTTCAGGTGCCGGGTACCTGAACGGATAAACCCCAGTATAAAGCGGCCATATCTACTTACCATAAATGACGTTTACGAGAAGCGGTTGACATATATATCACTCGTAATATGTAAAAAATTGTAAATAACCACGCTGACATTGACTAGCGCAATTCAATCGCGTGTTAAAAAGCATGCCCTATATATGACCGATAACTATATATATCGAGGGTTTCTCCCAAGCTTTTTTCATCTATAAGCATGGCGGGCTGCCTTTACGGTCCTAGTTTTAGCATGTTTTTAGCGCATTTTTTAGCTAAATTTTTAGCATGGGCGGCTATGCATATTTAGATGGCGGATGCGGACCGCAGGCTATAAGGTGCTGCTTGGAGAACCCTGTAATAGTATAGTATAATCATTCTAGATAACAGAAATACACTTATAAAGAGAAACATAATACTTTCAATGGACATTCAGTAAACATGCGCACTACACACTGGGAATGATACAAGAGGCTTGATCTAGACGGCCTACCTGTCAGTCAAACATATCTACCGACAACAGGCAGGGCTTCTACGCTTCGTAAGGTTAGTGATCATGTAAGCACCTCATCGGTGTATCATCGATACATCAGGCCTAAACAACCTCGTCTATATAAACAGCACACACCACTGGCATGCTGGTCTATATCATATGACACCATACCAGACATTGTTAAACTAAAGCAGAAATAAGCTGTGCCTATGAGCAAATGATGTGCGTGCCCCCAGTCAGTGTTGGGGTCATTCGCGATTTCATATGTTCAAATTCAACTGGCACTGCTACTAATTTCAATTATTTTCGAATGATAGAATCAAACCGCTGCAATTTGTTAAAAGTCTTCACAATAGTTTAAGTGTGATGAATTAGGATGAAACAATAACTGAAAATGGAAAATAAATTTTCTTCTACATTATTTTTCGTAAAATTAACCAAAATACTCATAAAAAAAATTAAAAATCTTTCAATTCCATCCTTGTTCCAATTGAAGAACTTGAAGTTGAAATTGACTAAATGAACAATCCATAAATTGACGCATAATTACTGTTCCGTATTCATACCCACTGGCTAAAATCGCCGGCTTCCGGTTGGTAACGAGTGCCAAGCCGGAGAAGGTTAGAGCCCTGAAGTAAGGCTGGACATGACTGGAATACACAACGAAAGCTGGCTCTGCCTCAATTCCCCAGAGGCCTAAGCCTACGCACAGATATTGTTGACCGATGAGAAAGAACAATGGTTCCTGAAACGGCAACAGCTAGAAACAGAATATGACCCCGCGTCGTATGACGATGTGTATGATGTACTGTATGTGCAGCATACCACCACAGAACCTGAATGTAAATCAAGGAAAACAAGAAAGCTAAGGACATGCACATCGATGTGCTGGTGACGGCACAAGGCTGGAAATGCAATCTGGCTTAGCATACTACGATGATAATTAGGAGCAAAACTGCTCTTTCGCATTTAAGACCGCAATGCTTATCATAAATCCGCATTGAAAAAATACAAGATGCTGCTCAGAGCTGTAAGGGATTTACAATCCGAGTTTGAACTTTTATTTACTGTATTTAGAAGGTGTAACAGGAAAATGATTGCACCA
>NW_014577925.1:48564-50509 GCF_000485595.1 Priapulus caudatus
GCACGCACGCACGCACGCACGCACGCACGCACGCACGCACGCACGCACGCACACACACACACACACACACACACACATCTGTCGGATTCTTTGAAGTATAATTACATTAATGTTTTTACAAGTTATTTATGTAACTTTAACTACAGCCAAAATTGTCGGCACCGAATTATTTCAAACGCGTGTGTATTACATTGGGATCTATACATGGGACCTATTGTTAAAACCTTTTACGCAATGCTAAAAATACCTTAGGTTTATAAAATACTTTACTACACTAAGCTACCTGCATGCCATGTTTAGTGAACATCCTATGACAGGACATATATGAAACAGTGGGAGAGGAAGCTAGTAGTGTACTAGGGTAACGGCCACAAGTATGTTCATATTTACTGTTTCATAGTTGAGAATGAGTCACTTTAGGGAGCTACCTGCTTAAAATTCAATTTTAGATTGAACCAGCTCCTAGCTTTAATACCCAGCGTAGAAATACAAATGTCATTACATAGCAGAGGGTGGGCTATGCCCCCATTAACATCGTAACCCCAAAACAATGCACTCTTATTGTACACCTGGCAAAATATGATCTGGCAGGAGCTTATAAATGGATGCTTATAAATTCCATTTATAAGCTCCTGCTATGATGCATGTGCATGCTGAGTATTATAACTTAACATTACAGGTAATAGGAATTTAATCATGTACTGGAATCTAAGGTATAACGATATACCAGTTTGTTCATAATTTAACAGAAGTGCAGATAAATAGTGCTAGTACTCCATGGTCAATGCCAGATTTATTTTTCTTATTTTGAAAGAATCCAATTGAGAAGATCTATTTGAAATAATTAAGATTTAAACAGAAACGTTTATTTAAACAAGCACCTAAAAGAAAACCTGAAGGTTTGCAGTCGAGGAAATGTTCAATTGTTCACAAAATGTATTGATTAAAACTCGTTTGAACAGACATTGATAAATTAAGACACATAAATAACAAAGCTCATGTATTCTAATATGAAGATATATTCCTTGTTAAACTGAGTTTAGAAAATGCTTATCTGCTCTCATAAGAACCTGCACATAAGAAGAGTCTATTTACAAAGAGCTAGTTTATGACTAATTTTCTAACATGTAAAGTTGAAGAGTGATCTTACCTGGGGAAGAGGAACTATGTCGAGGTATGGACAACACTTTACATTCCTCTGATACAGCTGCCAGGACAGGCTCACTTCCCGATACAAGCCTCACTTGTGGTTGCCCTGTGAAAAAGCAATGCATAATGAGCTTTTTTATGAAAAAGATATTTCAGTGAAGTTTTGAGAAGTACACACGAACTCTTAAGAACACATTCTCATTATTTTATCTGCTCACTGACAATAACACTGATACAGAATTATTCGCTATAGCACTGCTCATTCGCAATTATCCGCTATAACTGAAGATAGCTATGATAAATTTGAGTATATAAGGCCATCCTTAAAAAATTATATGTTTGCTGTCCTCCGACCGACCCACGAAAATAGCAATTTTTTCCCATTTTTTTTTTACATTCCTCATAGTTAAGACTGAAACACAAAGCATGTGTGGCAAACATGAGTACAGCCTTAGAATAACTATTATGCCTCACAAAAAAAGACCTACCTACCTACCCACTAAAAAAATCATGGGTCGGGGGACAGCAAACATAATTTTTTAAGGATGGCCTAATTGAATAAATATATAACTTTACAATAATAATATACAGTATACACAATAATTTAAATATAATCTGTACTTCAAGCAATTTAGATTACTACTACCGACCTACATGTATGTCTGAAATTTCCACCACAATCTAGCTGAGCTAAGTAATTCACTATAGTCCGGCAGAATAGGGCATATGGTTAGCATGGAGGTATATAGTTTTGCTTACGTTTGTTTTCTTATGTTCTTGCAACAAATAAAGCATT
>NW_014577925.1:50519-51836 GCF_000485595.1 Priapulus caudatus
TGCGGGCCGCCAGGCTATAAGTGCTCTTGGAGAACCCTGTATATATATATATATATCATTCTAGATAACAGAAATAAATTATAAAGGAGAACATAATACTTTCAAATGGACATTCAGTAAACATGCCCAACTACACACTGGGAATATGACAAGAGCTGATCTAGACGGCCTACTGTCAGTCTAAACATACCGACAACACGGGGCAGGGCTTACGCATGTAAGGTTAGTGATCATGTAAGCACTCATCGTGTGTATCATCGATACATGCAGGCCTAAACAACCTCGTCTATATAAAACACAACACACACTGGCATGCTGGTCTATATCATTGATACCACCTACAAACATTGTTAAAGCAGAAAATAACTGTGCTCTATGAGCAAAATGATGGTGCTGTGCCCCAGTCAGTGTTGGGGTCAATTCCGATTTCATATGTTCCAATTCAACTGCACTGCTATAATTTCAATTATTTTCAATTCCAATAGAATTCAACCCACTGCAATTTGTTAAAGTCTTCACAATAGCTTATAGGTGTGATGAATTAGGCATAAAACAATAACTGAAATGGAAAATAAATTTCTTTACATTATTTTCGTAAAATTAACCAAAATACTCAATAAAAAAATTCAAAAATCTTTCAATTCCAATCCTTGTTCCAATTGAAGAATTGAATTGAAATTGACTAATGAACAAATCCATAAGGAATTGACCATAATACTGTTTCCTATTCATACCACTGCTAGAAATCGGCCTTCCGGTTGGTAAAATGCCAAGCCGGAGAAGGTTAGAGCACTGAAGTGAAGGCTGGATGACTGAATACAGAAAGCTGGCTCTGCCTGCAATTCCCAAGAGGCCTAAGCCTACGCAGCAGATATTGGTTGACAGAGAGAAGAGACAATGGTTAGCTGAAACGGCAACAGCTAGAAACAGAATATGACGCGTCGATGTACGTGTATGTGCAGCATACCACCACAAACTGAATGGTAAAATAACAAAAACAAGAGCTAAGACCTGCACATCGGATGTGCTGGTGAGGCCACACTGGAAATGCATCTGGCTTAGCATCTATCGATGATAATTAGGAGCAAAAACTGTCTTTCGCATTTAAGACCAATGCTTATATAAAATCCGAATTGAAAATACAGATGCTCTAGAGCTGTAAGGGATTTACAATCAGAGTTTGACTTTTTTTACTTATTTAGAGTGTCAGGAAATATTGCACGCACGCACGCACGCACGCACGCACGCACGCACGCACGCACGCACGCACGCACGCACGCACGCACACACACACATCTGTCGGATTCTTTGAAGTAT
>NW_014577925.1:55383-60616 GCF_000485595.1 Priapulus caudatus
GTACTGAAGAAATTAGCGCTTGGATGCGCATTGTGAGCCTTTAATGTCGTGATCAATATATTAAATCGCATCCGTTCACGAATTTAACCATGTCTATTTTCATAAACTAGTGAACTTTTTTCCCGCTGAAAGCATTTCCATAAGCATTGCTTTTTTGATATTAAACAGAAGTCTATAAAAAATCAAGGTTAGTAAGACCATTTTTGTAATGATATATTTTTTGTAATAGAAAAGTAATTTGATAGTAATTACTAATTAATAGTGCATGACAAGTAGGACTTCAGACCGTATGGTAGTCTGGTAAGGGGATATGATAATACATACAAAACAGGTGGCTTACAGTAATTATGATACCTACGTCTAGGCTGCACTAAGGCGTTTTTAATAACAATAAACATTTATGCAGTAATGGGTATGATCAGGAGTAGATAATAGGGAAGGAGTGTGACATCAATAAACAAGTTACAGCCCTATAGACCAAAGGTCCGATAGACCGAAGGCCCGACAGACCGAAGGTTTATTCGAATACGCAGTGGCTACACGTCCGGAATCGGTCGCCTAGCCTCCAGGCTACGCATCCGGACATCCACTGATGCCATATTCGAACGTGAATATGCCGCACATCCACCAATGCCACTATAAATCATATGATGCCACTATAAACCATATATATGCCCTAACCCTAACCCTAACTCTAACCCTAACCCTAACTCTAACCCTAACCCTTTGCAGTATTCGGTCTATCGGACCTTCGGTCCATCGGACCTTCGGTCTATAGGGCTGACCACAATAAACAAGGGAAATTCGTCATTTACTAGCCTTATAATACCTACGATTTACTACGCGTAACTCATCCAACTTGACCTCAAATCGTACACAGTACATTCGCCTAGCATCGTGCGAAGTCGTTTCCTCGTATACACAAGCAATCCGGAGATACAGACTAAAATGTACGACACGATTATCCATTCTTTGGCCATCAATCCGAGCCGATTGCCCGCCTATATTTAAACAAAAGGCAGCTACTAACGCGCTATTGCTAACTCGGCGGGCAATGTGGCTCGCTGGGAGATTTGACCTGCTGCTGATTGCGGTTGGCGTGCGTGCGTGGGGGCATGCCAGCTGTATGCCGGTATGCCGGTATGTAGCTGTGTACCGGGTCAAAGGTTATCTCGCCGAGTGTTGCATTCATGCGTTGATGCCTAATCTCCCAGCGAGCCACATGCCTCGCCGAGTTAGCAATAGTGCGTTAGTAGCTGCCTTTTGTTTGAATATAGGCGGGCAATCGGCTCGGATTGATGGCCAAAGAATGGATAATCGTGTCGTACGTTTTAGTCTGTATCTCCGGATTGCGGGTGTATACGAGGAAACGATTTCGCACGATGCTAGGCGAATGTACTGTGTACGATTTGAGCTCAAGTTGGATGAGTTACGCGTAGTAAATCGTAGGTATTTTAAGGCTAGTAAATGAAGAATTTCCCTTGTTTATTGATGTCACACTCCTTCCCTATTATCTACTCCTGGTATGGTGTAGTAGTATGTATATACCTAAATAGACAGCATGAATTTATCTTAGCACCAAGGAGCAACTCAGCTAGTGTGGTCTCCAACCTTATATGTGGTTCGAATAAGTCATTCACATAATAAGACCAAGCCAAGTATGCCCTGGTCAAATTCCTACCTGATTCGGCCCGGCTGTGGGTAGTGTCCTTTATGCTACAAGCAGACTTGACTGAGTGTGTCAGGCTATCTTGCCTATGAACATCTGCTTTATGATCTGATAACAGTGAACACATATGTTATTACAGATTATAGCACATGTGCTTACAACCAAAGATACAGATGCGAAAACATGTTTCAGCACGTAAGTGAAGAAAGGTTTGAAATTACTACTAAAATGGGATAAGGAAACACACATAGCAACCACAAGCCAAACATGGCAGTATATTATCAGTATAGAATTGAGAAATCAATGGTCAATAATAGTCTCAGTAGACTATACAGAGACTCACTAGTTTTGTAAATGATTATGGAACTGTATAATTAATCACAAGAAAGCTGCTATCCCACTAATCCACCGTTGTGGAAATATATACCAAATGTAACCAAGAACCCCCTTAAAGCCGCACTATGCACATCCAAACGCTAATTTCTCCAGTACTAGACTAGCAAATACTTCGTGTCATGCATAATCACACTACCTTATGACAAAATAAATGCTATTCCTCCCATTTCACTGCGCGTTGTCTTATAAAAGGCATTTGAAAATACATCCAATGTTGTTCATATTCTCCGATGTTGTTGACACTTTCGCGTTTATCTGCCAAGCAACCAACCGCACAGCGGTGCTGCGGTACAGCGGTACGGGTGTAGCAAAGATAAAAACATGTGACGTCACTTAACCGATTCTTGGCGAAATTGTTTGGCAAACAATTTAGCGTTAGGGCCAGATAACCAGATTTCGCACCTCTTTCTTGTGGGTTTTAAGCAAACGTGCAGTGAAATGGGAGGAACTAGAGTTTATTTTGCCATAAGGTAGTGTGATTATGCATGACACAAAGTATTTGCTAGGCTAGTACTGGAGAAATTAGCGTTTGGATGCGCATAGTGCGGCTTTAATAACTAGCAAATGTGCACACATTGGTTTGATTATAGTCAAGAAAAAGAAATAAAAGTAACTTGTTACTAATTTAATTTTTAAATAGCTGCCAACATAGACTGGCACTAACGTTCTTATAAAACGTTAAACTGTTTCCATTAATAAGTTAGCAAACACGACAACTCCATGTCATCCATTACTAATTTAAGGCTTATGTACCACAGCATAGACTGGTAGTCATGTCCTTGAACTCTTACTCTTGTTATTACGTTGCCTAACGTGGAATTTAATTCGTGATATCATCAAGTTTCTACAGATACCTGACAAAATTCTAGATGCAGGGACTAGTTTTAGTGAGTGCACTAAAACCACGCTCACCTATGCTCCTGCGCGATCTTCTCCCAGTGTCGTCGTGACGATGCTCTTCCACCAGCCTGTTGATGTACTCCATTGAATCGACGGGGCAGCTCTGGCTCGGGTGCGACTCCGTGAAGGAATTGCGAGAGCTACACTGCACCGGAGGCGTATCGCTCTGCTGCTGTGAGCTCAGTACCATCATCTCGATCCCATCCTTTGATTCCCTGCAATGAGAAGCACTTGCATGTTGTATGGTTGTCATGCCATCCTGAACAAAACTTAGGATTGCTGAATACAAAGTTTAGCATGCTAAGATCGACTACCCTGTGAGATATAATATAACGCTTCATACATATAATTTTCACCATTCCTTCATGTAATCAATCAATCATCAATGTAGCCTTCATTATTGTTACAACACTAGCAAATAACCTATGATGAGACTGCATTACTATTAAAGTAGTATAAACAGTGTGAACATATACTAGCTTTCTATTTAAATCATACAAAATTAAATCTATAAAAATAGATTTTTGTTCCTGTTCACATTTTATGGTTTGATTGCTGAAGTTTACTAACAATTTCGCCATTTATTCCGATGTAAACACAGCTGCTTTGAACACAAGAACCATTATAATTCAAGCTTTGTTGTAGCACTTAGACGCTGCTAGCCAACATTTACTGAACATTCTTAAAAATGGGGCATACAGAATATGCAATGATCAATGAATGTCAATACATTCATTAATCATTACCTATTCTGTATGCCCCATTTTTCAGAATGGCCCACTGCTTACATTACAGTCAAACACTAGTGCAATTAATCCAATTAATCGATGGTGTGATGTATTGTTACACTCCTTAAAGGAATACAGGAAAAAGCTTACAAAAAAACATGTCAAAGAAATCGTGACATAACCAATATTGACCAGTAATTCATTTTTCTTCCTTATTGTACCCTAAATCCAATGTCTGACTGCATGCGCTGAAATTGACACTCGCCTGCTAACTTAAGGCTAGTAGATCTGCGTAAAGCCTGGTGAATTGTGAATATTTTAATACTATTCGTACTTTGTGAATAGTTAAAACTAACAGGCTGATTTCATTTGCAGACTCCATTTGCAATAATATTTAGATTTAATAGAAGTTGAACCCTGTTAAATCGCATTGAGAAAAAAGACGAGACAAGGTCAGAATAAAAAAAACATCACACTACTAAATAATAAATGCAATTGTCATTTTATTGTGTTTATGTACATGACTTTCTAAAACAAAACTTCCATAAGATCAAGCCTTGAGGAACACTCTAAGTTTTATTCAGTTAATTCTCATATATTTAGGGTTGGTAAGCTCTCCTAATGTCTTTTCACTAGCCCTGCTCGTTATAAAAATTATTTCATTTTATTTCAACCCCTCGACTATCTATATTTTTGTTACACCACATGTAATTTTAGTTACATCAATATTTCAAATATTTCTAACCCTTTTTCTTTTCCTACACTGTCCACCTTCCTCCTTTCTGTGATTAACTCACCCATGGCTAGGTTTTTCATCTGATTCAGTGGCACCATCTTCAGAAGACTCTTCTTTTACAATCTCACTTGTGTCAAACATGTGATGCAACCTGAATGTGAACATCTTCACGGATGCAAACAGCACACCGATACATGCACAGTACAGACACCATACCAGGAATGTTGGCTGAAAACACTGAAAAATAAATATATTACATAATTATGTATCAATAGCAACCTTTACTTGAACTGTACATCATTATTTCGAATAAACACGGATACCTTGTGGTTCAGGTTCGAGAAAAAATGAGAAATGCGCAAGCGTACGTGTGCGATGTGTGTCTGTGCATGTCTGAGCCAAATCAAGATGGGAGACAGAGAGATAGAGATGGGGAGAGAGGGAGATAGGAAGAGAGTGAGACAGAGAGAGAAAGAGAGAGAAAGAGAGAGCGAGAGAGAGAGAGAGAGAGAGAGAGAGAGGAGAGAGAGAGAGAGAGAGGCGAGGAGAGGGAGAGAGAAGAGAGAGAGAGAGAGAGAGAGAGAGAGAGAGAGAAGAGAAGGAGAAGAAGAGAAAGAGAGAAGAGAGAGAGAGAGAGGAGAGAGACAGAGAGAGAGGGAGGAGGGAGGGAGGGAGGGAGGGAGGAGAGAGAGAGAGAGAGAGAGAGAGAAGAGAGAGAGAGAGAGAGAGAGAGAGAGAGAGATAGAGAAGAGAGAGAAGGAGAGAGAGCAAGTCGAAGAGAGAGAGAGAGCAAGAGAATCATGC
>NW_014577925.1:60626-75134 GCF_000485595.1 Priapulus caudatus
GAGATAGGAAGAGAGTGAGACAGAGAGAGAAAGAGAGAGAAAGAGAGAGAGAGAGAGAGAGAGAGAGAGAGAGAGAGAGAGAGAGAAGGGGGGGAGGGAGGAGAGAAGGAAGAGAGAGGTAGAGAGATGAGAGAGAGAGAGAGGAGAGAGAGAGAGAGAGAGAGAGAGAGAGAAGAGAGAGAGAGAGAGAAGAGAAGAGAGAGAGGAGAGAGAGAGAGAGACAGAGAGAGAGAGGGAGGAGGGAGGGAGGGAAGGGAGAGGAGGGAGAGAGAGAGAGAGGAGAGAGAGAGAGAGAAGAAGAGAGAGAGAGAGAGAGAGAGAGATAGAGAGAGAGAGAGAGAGAGAGAGAGAGCGAGCGAGAGAGAGAGCGAGAGAGAATCATGCATGTGTCTGTGTGTTTGCTTGTGTGTGTCTGTACCTGTGCATTTGTCTGTATCTGTACTTGCAGCTGCACGAGTGTGTGTGCGTGCTTGTCAGGTGTGTGGGGTACGTGAATGTTTGTGTATGTGCACGAAGATGTCGTAGTTGTAACTTTTACAGATCTACATTATTGGACACTGATGACATACAAACACTGTTAGTCAACAGTGTTTATCAACAGTGTTACAGTTGATTGACACATATCTTTCTGCCACTGCAGTACTACAGTACTACAGTCTGTACAGACATCACATGGACTGCATAACTCAATGAAACCAATTACATAGCAAAGGTTAGAATACATAAACCTAACACTGAGATACGCACGACGTTAGTAACTTGACTACGACTAAGAAACAGTTGACTGGAGCGAGTGATTTGAGCTAAACTGTCGCAGTGTTCTGCGTGTGTGGTTGACCCAATGGCAATAACTCTATGCTTTGAATCTATTTTGAATCGTTCAACAAAAAATTGATATGCTGGCAAGAAAATAACATCTACGTACACTGAAAGCTTTTAAGCTATGTCCACTTACCGAAATAGACCTAGGGGAACACAGAGTAAGAAAAGCCACAAGTATAGATGAAATGTGTTGCAAAAGATATTTTGATGTGGCGGTCATAAAACCAGCCTCCTGTCATCGACGCCCACAAACCTGTCTCAAGATTTTAGGGAGTGCGATCCCATACTTGAGCCTTGAATATCGACGATCTTTCCTGGACGCCGGATATTACACCGACAAATGAAACGGAATAATTTGATTAACAAACATGATAACATCCGCGTATACGTTTTTAATAGCCATTTTGGATTTTTCTTCTCGTTTGATCTCGCGAGATAGCGAGCCCAGCTACTACGTCCAATCAAAATTGTTTAACACAGAACATCTGTAATGCAGACAAAAATGGATAATGACATGTATAAATTTTGACATGTATAGATTTTGTTTGTCGTTATCTACTACTTCATCACATATAGTTCCTGTTTGTGTGTTTTATCATTGTGTATCATGTATAGCTGTTTTGTTTTGTTATTCGGTTTAAAGGTGTTATACTGATATTTTTTGCAGATTATGGGGATGATGATTTGCTGAGACAAGTTGTAGGCCTACTACTAGTACTAGTACTTGTTGGCTTGTTGCTGAGACTTACGCCATTGTTGTATAGACTGAGATAGGCCTACTTTGCAAACAGTCGATAACAGGTGAGTAGCGTCGGTTAAACGGGCGTTTTGTCCCGCCTTCCTGCAAACTTAAGGACATATTTATTGGTAGAATATAATAGGCAACACCCTGAAGAAGACCTCTGTCGATTTTAAAGGGCCTACCCCACATTTACGGAAATTAATTGTGGCGTAAACAATATCTAGCCTACATGGACTAACTTATAACCTCATCAGACAATGTCAATGAGACACAACTTCATAACCTCATAAAGATTCATCTTCAAAGTCAAATGTACTATATCGAAGAGGGAAAAAATCAAGGCCGTACGCCAGGAAATTTTCTGTAGGGGGGCAAATACGCAGGAAATTTTTTTTAAACACATGCACGACAAACACGCTCACACACATACCTACGCAACACAGATCACAATTATATATCATATTTATTATATATATATAGCTTTGATATATTTGAGTGAGTGTGACAATTTCCATAGGCACACAGCGCAACACCCATCATTAAACAAACGAGCTAGACCTGCCACCCACAACGGTCTCGCGCTACGCATGTTATACGTGCAGACCACCTACATTCATCAGTACGCAACATCTAACACAAAACTGGGCACAATATTACTCTGGACACACCAGCTCTACCCCCTGACGAGCGGGCAGCCACACACCCAGACTGACACCTACAGTCATGCTACTCACCCCTCGCCTGTGACTTGTAACTCATTAGCTATACTAACTCTATGGACTAGAGAATGTGCTTACAAAGGTATAATTCACAATTTTATAAACTTGATGAATCAGCACACTATTATAATCACAATAGACGCAAAGAACACGACTAACACCCAATATCACAAACGAGCATACACTTTTTGACAAACCAGCACATACAACGACTAATTATCGACCTATTAGTTCAAACATACAAATTCACACAGACATCCACACACAAATCCACAGACATGACAACTCACGAAGACTCTAGTATATCACTTAGCTTATATATGTTCACTCTGACATGGCTGACTACCACTCACTGCCCATCACAACAAAAATAGACACAGCAATACCTTCACACATCAAGCAACTCTATACAGCCTATACACAGTCTATCTAGAGACACTACTTCAATAATGCATCAACTACACACACAATTCTATTTACATCGCTCTACTCACTCGTGCACAGTCCTCAACAAACACTCTTGTTACACCACAGCATTGAAACATATATTATACACATTCGTCCAAATACTCGACCCAACTTGTTTGCGACATCACACTAGCACAAAGAACGTGGTACTTTAACTACGAAGCTACTACGCATACTCCTACTGATCCCAGTCATCGCAGATAATACACCTACTCGTGGCACAGCGCCGCATAACAGACCAACAGACACAGCCATCATATTAGCACATCACGCAACGTAAACGCGCACTTCGGGTCAGAAGTCACTCGGCAGCACCGCAAATGAGTGCTCCGCAAATGCTGACGCACGACTCCGCACACACACAACACGACAGGATGCATGGGACAGCCACACGTCAACCTTATGCCGCGGCTCCTTCTCTGCTCGTTTCTATTGCTCCCGTCTCCATTGTTTGCTCTGCTCGAGGAGAGACGTTGTTGGTGATGTCGTGCTGCTAAGAAGGACAAAGCATTAATGGCGGCTGCGGGTGCCTGCTGTTCAGCCGTACTTGTGTATAATCGGCCGCTACTACCTCACCAGATTGATCGTTTTTTTAGATTCCAAGGGATTCTTGAAAGGTTGTATTTTGTTTGATTTAAATGTTATATGTGTGTACCCTTAGCTCGCAGTGTGTTCGTGTGTGGTTTCTGTTTGACCTGTTAGCTATATTGCGTGGATGCTGTGTTTTAGGCACGTTGAGATTACGGCATGTGGATCACTGTTACCTTTGACCATTCGAGCGTCGCTTCGGCCGAAAATGTGAGACGGTTACGTGCCGTTGGGTGTGCCATAAAATATGCTCTCTAATAAACATGGCAAGCTTCAACATTAACCCGGAGTAGATTCTCGCTAACACGCTTAACTCCGCATGGTGGTGGTGGATTGGCTGGTGTTATGTTTGTCTATGGTTGTGTCCTCTAGTGAGGTTGTAGGTGCAATAGAGTGGTTCCCATTATATATACAACATAGGAATATAGCCAGTCCACCTTTGGGTAGTTAGCGGAATCTATCGGTGTTACATGTTATAGTTTGTGAGACGGAGTGTGTGGTGGTGATGTGGTTAGTTTCGTCCGTGATGGTCGGATGTTACGGACACCTGTTCGTATTGCGCTATTCGTCCCCGTGGCTCGCGTCTGGGTTGTTTTGCGATGCGCTGTTCATCGTTGTATCTACATAAATGGTAATATACATGCCAGTCTAGGGATCTATCCTACTCTCCAACCTAACTCTAATATACTAATTCCACTATAATTATCTAAACTCTAATCCTAACTCTAATACTAACATGTTGTGCATGTGCTGTTTGTTAAGTGAACCTGTGATGTCGCGTAGTGGTACGATTCGTGTTATGTATTTAGTAGAGCCGACCGCGTTGGTCGTCATATATAGGCATGTAGATGATTATAGTAAAGTGCCGATGACACTTGTTAAATTTATTATTGTGTGTGTTGTAAAGGTGATGTGAAGCCACATAACCGTTTGCAACGCATGTATGCAGGGGCGTCACGTACAGCCTTATTGTATTATTAGGCTGCGTAGCAAAACGCAGGCCAATAGAAATATAATATAATAAAATGGTAGAGCGTTCTAGGATTTTAGAAATTGGCTTGGGTGGCGGAAACCCCCATGATTCTCTCGCTCGCCTTTGTACTGATGCTTGTCTATATCGTTACTGTGGGTCGCTGATCGTTTTAGGTGGCCGTGCGCCTGCTGGCTAGTGCTGTGTGGCTTGACATCAACACTGCTCGGACGAATAGCCGCATACGAACAGGTGCTCCGCATGCTCGTGGTGTGGTTGTGTACGAATATCCACGTCGTAATTGAAAGCTTGCATGTTTATTTAGAGATGCATGGTGATTTCATGGGCCACGGAGTATCGTGGTTACGATGCCCCTTGTGGCCTTGTTTGTGGATACTTTGTGTATTGCTGTTGGGCCAGTGTGTTTGCCGGCTGGCGTGGTAATTTATTATAATATATATGTTTGTGATACCTGTAGAGTGTACATGTATTGTTACGTATTGCATGTGACTGATAGAACTGGCGATGTAAGCATGTGGATGTTTGATTGACATGTACGTTATGTGATTGTAGGACTGAAATGCACGGTATGTGTGTGTTTGAACTAGAATTTTAAGATGTACGTATGTGAAAATTGGGCGTAGGTGAGTGGGATGATTTGTGATAGGTTGTTATTGTTAAGTATGTGACTGTAAGAATGCCGAATGACTGATGTTGCTGTTAGAACGAGATGTTGTGGTGTTACTTTTTTGTTGGTGGACGTAGTCAGTATGTATTTGAGATGTGTTAGATTAAACTGAGATGTTTACGCGGGTATGGCTTTTACCCTTAGAGGGCCTCAATCATTTACCAAACACATAGTGACTATGTTATGTGCTACTAGTGCTTATAGCAATTTTTACGAGGTGTGTACGTGTTGTATCTGTTCGGGCCAATAATGTGTCTGTGTGTTTGCTTGTGTGTGTCTGTACCTGTGCATTTGTCTGTATCTGTACTTGCACCTGCACGAGTGTGTGTGCGTGCTTGTCAGTGTGTGGGGGTACGTGAATGTTTGTGTATGTACACGAAGATGTCGTAGTTGTAACTTTTACAGATCTACATTATTGGACACTGATAACATACAAACACTGTTAGTCAACAGTGTTTATCAACAGTGTTACAGTTGATTGACACATATCTTTCTGCCACTGCAGTACTACAGTACTACAGACATCACATGGACTGCATCACTCAATGAAACCAATTACATAGAAAGGTTAGAATACATAAACCTAACACTGAGATACGCACGACGTAGGTAACTTGACTACGACTAAGAAACAGTGACTGAGCGAGTGATTGAGCTAAACTGTCGCAGTGTCTGGTGTGTGGTTGACCCAATGGCAATAACTCTATGCTTTGAATCTATTTGAATCGTTCAACAAAATATTGATATGCTGGCAGAAAATAACATCTACGTACACTGAAAGCTTTTAAGCTATTCCACTTACCAGAAATAGACCTAGGGGAACACAGAGTAAGAAAAGCCACAAGTATAGATGAAATGTGTTGCAAAAGATATTTTGATGTGGGTCATAAAACCAGCCTCCTGTCATCGACGCCCACAAACCCTGTCTCAAGATTTCTAGGGAGTGCGATCCCATACTTGAGCTTGACATATCGACGATCTTTTCTGGACGCCAGGATATTACACCGACAAATGAAACGGAATAATTTGATTAACAAACATGATAACATCGCGTATACGTTTTAATAGCCATTTTGGATTTTTCTTCTCGTTGTGATCTCGCGAGATAGCGAGCCCAGCTACTACGTCCAATCAAAATTGTTTAACACAGAACATCTGTAATGCAGACAAAAATGGGATAATGACATGTATACATTTTGACATGTATAGATTTTGTTTGTTGTTATCTACTACTTCATCACATATAGTTCCTGTTTTTGTGTTTTATCATTGTGTATCATGTATAGCTGTTTTGTTTTTGTTATTCGGTTTAAAGGTGTTATACTGATATTTTTTGCAGATTATGGGGATGATGATTTGCTGAGACAAGTTGTAGGCCTACTAGGGTCTACTAGTACTTGTTGGCTTGTTGCTGAGACTACGCCATTGTTGTATAGACTGAGATAGGCCCTACTTTGCAAACAGTCGATAACAGGTGAGTAGCGTCGGTTAAACGGCGTTTTGTCCCGCCTTCCTGCAAACTAAGGACATATTTATTGGTAGAAATTAATAGGCAACACCCTGAAGAAGACCTCTGTCGATTTTAAAGGGCCTACCCCACATTTACGGAAATTAATTGTGGGTCAACAATATCTAGCCTACATGGACTAAACTTATAACCTCATCAGACAATGTCAATGAGACACAACTCATAACCTCATAAAGATTCATCTTCAAAGTCAAATGTACTATATCGAAGAGGGAAGAATCAAGGCCGTACGCAGGAAATTTTCTGTAGGGGGGCAAATACGCAGGAAATTTTCTGTAGGGGGGGTAAAGGTACTCCCCACGTCCTCTATTGCCCTATTTGTCCCATTAAAAGGCTTACTCTGAAAATCTCTAGGGGGGCAAGTGCCCCTGCTGCCCCCCCCCCCCGCTGCGTACGGCCTTGGGAAGAATGTACAGAGATAATTCCAATACGAATGATAGAATAAAAAGAAAGCTAAAACTTAAAGGGATCATTTGAAGATAGCTTTTGTTGAAATCAATGATCACGCTCAGATGAATCCGAGCCTGATCACTGCATGGTTTCTACATGTATCATCTTCAAAGGATCCCTTTAGATTTAGCTTAGTTTCTGGCATTTCATATGCATATCACAATTCTTTTGCTTCTCTGGTTAACTGTACAATTGAAACTTTTTACTGCAATCTGCATTGTTGGTGCATGGTCTATCGAGTTGATCTTCTGTGTTCGGTATACTCCCTTGCAGGCCAGCTACAAAGAGCTTAGAATGATAAGAGGTGTCACTCGCCAGAAAATAGTGTAATTGCCTCAACAGTGCGTGCGTACTGCGGCCGCTGTGATAGGCTATTGCAGCGATCATGGCTGACCTGCTAAGAAGACAAAGCAAGGCGCGTGTCCTGTTCAGCGTTACTGGTGTTATAATCGGCGCTACACCTCACCAGCGATTATCGTTTTTTAGATTTCCCAAGGATCCTTGAAAGTTGTTATTATTTAAATGTTATATGGTATTAGCAGTGCAGTTTAACTACGTAGTGTGACTGTAGACTGCAGATGTACGCATGTGACTCACTGGTACCTTTGACCACACGGGCATGTAACGTACTCGCTGGCCATAAATATGCTCTCTAATAAACATGCCAGCTTTCGAATTAACCCGGAGTAGATTCGCTAAACAGCCAGTGGACTGGCTATATTCTATGTTGTATATTTAAATGGGTCCCATTTATATATACAACATAGAATATAGCAGTCCACCTTGCTGTGTTAGCGAAATCTACTCCGTGCGTTAATTTGTAAGGACGTGGATATTCGTCCGAGCATCGGCACACCTGTTGTATGCGCTATTCGTCCGAGCAGTTGCTGCGCATGCGCGTGTTCATGTTGTATTACATAAATGTATATATAAGCCAGTCTGAGGACTATCCTACTCTCCAACCTAACTCTAATACTAATTCCACTAATTATTTAACTCTAACCTAACTCTAATACTAACCACAATCTAAACCTACCAGTACCACTAATTATTAACCGACTCGGTTGGCTTATATAGGCAAATGATAGTACCAAACACTATCTATGGTGTATAACCACATACGCAACGCATGTATGCAGGGGCGTCACGTACAGCCTTATTATTATTAGGGCTGCGTAGCAAAACGCAAGGCAATAGAATATAATATAATAAAATTTAGAGCGTCTAGATTTTAGAAAATTCGCTGGGGGAAACCCCCAGACCCCCGTTCACACTTCCATCTCCGGCACTAGAGGCCGTGCTGCGGCCACGCTACATCAACAACTGCTCGGCGAATAGCGCATACGAACAGGTGTATCCGATGCTCGGCACGAATATCCACGTCGTAATTTGAAAGCTTGCATGTTATTAGAGAGCATATTTATGGGCCACGGAGTACGTTATGCCCTGCTGCCTTTGACTGCTACTATACTAGATTGACATGTATTGTACGTATTGATGTGACTGTGTAGACTGCGATGTAAGCATGTGACTGTTGATGACATGTACGTATGTGATTGTAGACTGAAATGCACGTATGTGATAGATTAAGATGTACGTATGTGAATTGGCCGTAGTGTGAGTGTAGATTGAGATGTATGTTAAGTATGTGACTGTAGAATGCGATGTACGTATGTTGCTGTTAGAACGAGATGTACTTATGCTGACAGTAGTCAGTAGATTGAGATGTGTGACGTTAAACTGAGATGTACGGGACGTATGGCTTTACCCTTAGAGGCTCAATATTTACCAACACATAGTGACTATGTT
This sequence comes from Priapulus caudatus, assembly GCF_000485595.1. Classification (NCBI taxonomy): domain Eukaryota; kingdom Metazoa; phylum Priapulida; class Priapulimorpha; order Priapulimorphida; family Priapulidae; genus Priapulus; species Priapulus caudatus. The sequence continues at coordinate 69,411 of NW_014577925.1, forward strand.
ATGGCTACTGTGCTATAGCAATTTTACATGTACTTTACTCGCCCAAATAAGATTAACAGCATTAAACAGACCACAATGTGTAAACTAATGAAAATGCATTTTATACTTATTTTACAGTCGAATGTAAAAATGGTAGTGAACACCAGAAGAACTGATTTAGCCAATATTTCATCAGAGTATCTTATCCAAAATAGGGCAACTGTGCGTCATCATCATTTGAGAAACAGCATTTATGAACACTACAACATGCAAATTATGTGTGGAATGCTGTCCCCACTATATTCAATGTTGCCAAATCTGCCTCAGAAAATAAGAGTCATCAGACCCTCTTCCTGCAAGAGATCCCTTCCATGCTCATCAACTGCTACTCCAGCAAGCAAGAAAAGAAACTGTATATATATATATTTATATAAATATTACATGTTTTGTACAGTACCAGTGCATGGCTGCTCTTTAACCATTTTTAGATAATAATGCCAATAAGCGGGAAACATGATGAAACTTTCTGATACTTAGCTGTACCCTCCTTTTACCAAAGAGCCTATAATATATGTGTCACTTGCTATATATCATCATGTAATTTGATTAAAGATTTAATCCAATTACAATGATTTAATTTATGGAATTATCTATTATTACTATAAATCTAATTAAACCGGAGTTCGTATGAAAAGCAAACATTTTGCATACTCTTTTGCCTTAGAAAATTCATACAATGTTGTATTCAATAAATCAAAAATTTATTTTTCATTGTACGAGGCAGAGGCAGGCCCACAGGGTAATCCTGATACTCCGAGCATTCCGTGCTGCGCAAGTTGTTGTCGACAATTTGTTTTTCAGAGTGGAAACAGCAATTGCCAGTTGATATAGATAGTGATTATCTTAACTTTGTCAAGTATTAACAATGCTAGAGTACCAATGCTATTTTCAGTCCAACCTTCGCTACGCGCAAGCGGTAACTGTTCGTAGCCAGGCTCAATGACAACGGTCATGGAAACGCAGGTGCTTCCTGAACCAGAATTGTTGCATGTTGATGACACCTCCCACTGCTTTACCTCAGCTGATGTTACAGCTTATTATAGCGAGCGTACATCCTTAGGAACACTACCAGCTTACTGAATGCTTAACATGTGTAGGGGTGAATTAAGTTACTCACTATACAGAAGAGGCGATGCACAGGCAAAACTCATTGTATGAATTTCTGAGCACAAAGAGTATAAATCAGGGTTGCTTGTCATGCCAACTTCCAGTTTTGTTGGTTTTTAAGATAGTTTGGAAACATGCTTTGGAAATTGTTTCCATCTTTCAATGCACATGACAGAGTCTTACCAGAGCTAAGTTTGACTGCCAAAGAATTTGTGCCAGAGGTGGTTACTACATGTGAAGATGCTCAATGCATTGAAAAATTCACCGAATGATGATATTTTACATGAAAATACGATTGCATCATGCCACTTTGAAAATGCTTTAATATTAACACAAGTGCATCAAAAACATGCAAAAGAAATAGAAAGGTTATGAAATTACAACATTTGTAAATAGATACATTTAGATATTAAATTAACTAAATTGCTATTGCAAGGTCATTATTACATGTTGAACAAGGACAAGAATCTTTCTCTGTGTGAATTAATTTGCTCAGTTTATTTTTAGCCTGAAGCACGTGTTTATTTATGGTGGCATTGACGCAAACATAGTCACTCTGCTCCAATGTTTCAATAATTGGCATATTAATAAAAAAAGCATCAAAAGAATGATAAATTTATCTTGAGCCCCCCCCCCCCCAGCCTATGGTTTATAGTCATTTTAATCATCGTGTCACTAGTGGCCCAGCACTGCAATAATTTACATGCGTTCAGATGAGGAAACGTGTCACCTCGTTATCATTTTAAGCTCTTTGCCCGCTAGCCAGCTTATATTGGGGGCGTCGTTTTTCAATGGTTGGCATTTGCTCGGCAGCGGCGCGTGCTACAGGATTTGTACCAGGGGGTCTAACCGTAAGCCAAGTTGCGAGCACCGCGAAGCGGGGGTGTTACAATTTTTAAAATTACACCCCCTCAGATGCGTTTTCTGCGCGAGCAAGTGGGGATCCGGACTCCCTGGACCCCCCTGTACACGCCCCTGCTCGGGGCGCGAAGCGACCAGCGAGGGAGCAGCGCCGAGGGGGGAGGCGGTGTGGAGCGCGGCCGGTGTTCACTGTTCACACCTCCCGGCACACGATGTGAACGATTTTCAATTTATTGACACAAAATGGAGCGACCTGAGGTTAAATTCTTGCAAATTTACAAGCAAAAACATTTTTTGCTTGGGAGGCTCGGCGGGGCGGGGGTTGTTCGAAAACCCCCAGAACCCCCCCTGGCTACGGGCCTGCCCTTGGACTTTGAAGACTAATCCGTACAAGATTATGAAGTTAATTGTACTAGCCAGTGTACACCTGTGCTTTCATTTCTTGCTATCTACATAACAGAGCTGAGAAAGGCAAAGCGATTTAGATTTCTGATCTTTCCTATCTATGCTTGTCTTATCTATATTGTCATGAGTGAAAAGTACAGAAACATTCTGTACATAATAGTCATCCTCATATGATACTGATAGTGGCTCCATAAAAATCCTGGGTGATAAAACACTTTGGAAAATACTTTAAAATTGTATTGCAAATCTAGACTGCAAGCATACATGTCATATTGCCTCAATAATTGCAACTACCAGCCTGCCATTTGGCACTACACAATAAAGGAAAGCATGAACAAACTTGAATAAATACAGGGAAGAACACTCGGCTTTGTTAAATTGTTTGTAATGGTGGTCACACCTATGATGACCCTCCATCCCACACATCTTCCCATTGTAATTAGAACTGGCCGACTTAAGACGAATGCCACAAATCTACGTCATACACGGACAGAGCCCAGCCTACATATAGAACATTTTCAGGCACGTTTGCACTCCCTACAATCTTTGATAACAAAACACCCAAGTTGCTCTCTCTTGCTTCCGGTAGAAAATCCTTTCGTACCATGGTGATTGGCTATGAAACTAACTACCTTCCAACATCCACATGGCTGCAGAGCTCGCAACTTTCAGGTCGAGATCGAAGTTCCATCAAGATCGAGGTCAAGGTCAAAATCAGGTCCATCCTGCGGACGCGCTGTGTGCCGTTGACCCTCCCACACATAAAAAAACTAGGTTTAGCGATGCATGGTTGTTACTTCCATATATACGTTGTCAGGTGTTCTACCAGCCGCCATTGCATTCTTTCTCACTGGTGTTTTAAATGTAATGTTTGTTATTTGCAGCACTGTTGCGACTGATCTGTTACATCTTTCTTCCATTTTAGTTGCTTTAGTTGAGCTATTACGGTCACCGGTATTGACTCCATTACTTGCCTTGTTTAATTTCTGTGTGTTGTAGTGCACACATATTGTTTTTGTCATTTATGGCAAAATTTTCTGTCTTCATCAGATTTCACGTACGTTTTTAGTGTTCGCTAATTTGAAGACATGCACCAGTGATCACAATAAGGAATTTCTAATTGAGCTGTAGTTTTGGCATCTCAGTGTGGTTGTTTCAGTATTTGTCTTGTTCACAAATGTATGCGAGTTGCCTTAATCAGTTGTTATGGCCTTTTATGTTTGCTGTTGTCTTTCATAGCGTACATACATAGACTTGGTGTACTTTAGCTGCCCCGTGTTGTCACATGTCAGCAATTTTTTACTGCACTGATGGCGAGTAGTTTTGCCAGCTCGTGTTATTTTTGCCAATACCATCATTATAAATAAATAAAAGTGAAATCACAGCCGTAGTGTCCACCATACATGCCACAACCCGCTTGTCTTTTGGGTTGACCATTATGTGATTTGACAGCCCTACTCGTGGTGAAGTGTATGCTCTCTGAAATAATTTTTAATTAATTCATTATTGTATGTAATAACAAGTATTAAATAATATATGAATTTAAATATGAATATTATAGTATGAAATGTAAGTACAGCAGAAGTACCAGGAGAACTGGAAGAAGTACCATATGCCTTTATTGACCTCTATCGATGGCCTACAATTGGGTGCCTAAGGACTTAGTGCGGTGGTTCCTATATTTAATAAATGCTGAAGCATAGTAATGCTATCTATCTATAGAGCTCGCCAGTTTTATATAGCTGTATGTAAATTTGAAAATGTGTAATCAAAAATATGTCCTGCCCGAATAATCTTTTTTAATCTCATCTTATTCTCAACCTTGAACTTGTTAAACCATCTTTCACTCTGACCTACTTGTGTACTGAAGTTAGTGTATATTTTCACTGTAGTGTGGTATGGAGTTGAATAATCCTTTGTCTCACTTCTGTGTATAAAGACATATATGGGAAAATAGAGTTCAGCATCCAAAGCCAGCTCATGTACCAGCACAGTTTGTGAGCGTAAAATGTGTTATACTGAATCCAAAATTTTTAATAGGAATGCAGAAAACTTTGTTTGTTCGCCAAATGTCAGCAATCACAGTGGTTCACCCTAAACACTATTAAAACTATAGAAAGGGCAGTTGTCGCCAACTACATGTATCCCCGTGTTCTTCCCAAGATGTGTAAGTATACGAAGTTTGGTCGCGCTAGGTCAATTAGGGGCCTAGTTATAGAGCGGAAGGGAAATATGATGAACGTCAAGGTCAAGGTCAATGTCAAATAAAGGTTGCAGTGAATGGTTTTGGTATGCGACACACATTCTCCCAAAGATGTGTAAGTATAGCAAGTTTGGTAGCGCTAGGTCAATTAGGGGCCGAGTTATAGAGCGGAAGAGAAATATGATCAAGGTCAAGGTAAAGGTCAAATAAAGGTCATAGTGACCTGGTTTTGGTAGCGCTAGGTCAATTAGGGGCCGAGTTATAGAGCGGAAGAGAAATATGATCAAGGTCAAGGTAAAGGTCAAATAAAGGTAGTAGTGACCTGGTTTTGGTACGCGACACACCTCTCCCCAAGATGTGTAAGTATACCAAGTTTGGTAGCGCTAGGTAAATTAGGGGCCGAGTTATAGAGCGGAAGGGAAATATGATCAAGGTAAAGGTAAAGGTCAAATAAAGGTCGTAGTGACCTGGTTTTGGTAGTGCTAGATCAATTAGGGGCCGAGTTATAGAGCGGAAGGGAAATATGATCAAGGTCAAGGTAAAGGTCAAATAAAGGTCGCAGTGACCTGGTTTTGGTACGCTGCTCACCTTCTCCCCAAGATGTGTAGGTATACCAAGTTTGGTAGCGCTAGGCCAATTAGGGGCCGAGTTAGAGAGGGGAAGGGAAATATGATCAAGGTCAAGGTAAAGGTCAAATAAAGGTCGCAGTGACCTGGTTTTGGTACGCTGCTCACCTTCTCCCCAAGATGTGTGGGTATACCAAGTTTGGTAGCGCTAGGTAAATTAGGGGCCGAGTTAGAGAGGGGAAGGGAAATATGATCAAGGTCAAGGTAAGGGTCAAATAAAGGTCGCAGTGACCTGGTTTTGGTATGCTGCTCACCTTCTCCCCAAGATGTGTGGGTATACCAAGTTTGGTAGCGCTAGGTAAATTAGGGGCCGAGTTAGAGAGTGGAAGAGAAATATGATGAAGGTCAAGGTCAAGGACAAATAAAAGCCACAGTGACCTTGTTTTGGTACTCGACACACATACTCCCCAAGATGTGTAAAGTATACCAAGTTTGGCAGTGCTAGGTCAATTAGGGCCGAGTTAGAGAATGGAAGGGAAATAT
>NW_014577925.1:75144-83352 GCF_000485595.1 Priapulus caudatus
AGAGCGGAAGGAAAATTGTCTGTGACGGCGGCGGCTGGGGAGACATGAAACCATAGTATCCCCGCCGACTTCGTCGCCGGGGATACAATAATTGTTTTAATTATGCATTAACATTAAGTTTATAATTATGCACGCTTATTAACTTTCCTGTGTCCCTCTAAGTCGAGGCTGTCGTTAGGTACACCACAAGTTACAACTAAGTAAGTGTGTAAAATGAGCTCTCTTAGCTTCAACATACTGATAAAATACTGCAGTATACTATTTGTTGATTATTAAAGAGTTTGTTCCTGAATTTTATTTTTAAGATGTAGAGAAATTACACCTAGTGGATTCTTTTGATATTCTGGATGGTTCAAAACTTGCTGGAAAGTCTTCATATCTTCCATCATTTGCTTCTGCTTTTGTTTAACACTCCGCGTCCATTTTACTTTTATAGGTTCTTCATTTCTTTCCATTTTTCCACGACCTACAAAATGAAACATCTGTATGAATATAAAAATTAATTTGGCTGCACATGTGCTAAGCACATTATTTGTATTATAACTTTATAAATGTTTTTATCAGTAGTAAATAAAAATAAGGGAGTATACAAGGTATAATGTTATCATAAACACGTTAATATAGCCATGCATTTTAAATTCGTTTACAGCACCAAAGATATGTACATTACAAATAAAGTACCTGATTCTTTCAGCAACAGGTCAAGTGTGGGCAAAGCATCTTCGAGAGGTTTCAAATCTCCTACTATTGGTAAATTTGCTCGTCTTCTCGCTGTTTTTTGTTTTTCTTTTGCTTGGGTTATTGCACCTACCTTTTGCAACCTGAAATTCATAAATACGTACTTTTATGTGCCGTGACGTTAAAATTGTACAATATTACATGAGAAATTAGAGACATACAGGTAGAAGTGTAAATTTCTACTTTCCGTTAAGGCTTAAAAAAGAGGTTTGTTTCCGCTAACGAGCTGAGAAAAATTGGACACGGTAAGCAGGTAACTTATTTTATCAAATATTTTTTATTTCTTTTTGTATTCTAACAATGCTTGTTATAATTATAACAACCCATATAATGACTTCAAAGTCAAATCAATGCATTCACCAATCGATATCATGTTGGGATTTTTTATATTTTTTAAAAACATTTTTTTTGCCGATCACAATAAAGTTTCGACACGGCGGTTTAAAATGGACTCGGTCGGGTTAGCAGAAACAAACGTCTTTTTTTAGGCCTAACTGCAAACAACAGATTGTGGTGGAGGAGTGGTAGGCAATGGTAGAGGAGGGGAGGATTATGGTTGTGGAGGACGAGACGGTAGTGGGGGAGGAACGGAAGATGGTGGAGCAGTGGAGGAGAAGGGAAGAAACTTGAAGGGAAGTCACATCACTCCTGATACATATCCATCTCCTACCCTGTTTTCGAGTGCCTCTTCTATCTTCTACCTTCTCCCATTCCTCTTAGCATCTTTCCGGACTGACCACTAACGTAACTATTATTGTCTCCATCTATACTAATATATTGGATATTACTCCACCACATTCTCTCCTCTTATCTCCTCCTCCGCCCACCATGTCCCCATAATTTATCTCCTCCCTCTTCCACCACCTTTCCCCTCCTCTACATTCTCCTCCACCATGTCGATCCTTCTTGTCTACCTCATCCCCCTCCACCATCTCCTCCTTCCTACTTGCCCACCTCTTTCCTTAGCCACCACCGTGGCCTCTTTCTCTTACCTCCTGGACCACATTCTTAATCCCGCCACCACCTCTCTTCCTCCTCTACCTCATCCCTCCTCCACTACCTCTACTCTTCCTCTACCTCCCTCCTCTTCTACCACCTTCTCCCTTCTTCCTCTACCTCCTCCTCCCCTACTCCTTCATTCTCTACCACCCCTCTCTCCTCTATCTCCATCCTCCTCTACCACCACCTCTCCTCCTCTACCACCACCTCACCTCCTCTACACCTCCCTTCTCCACCACTCATCCATCCCCTAACTCCTTCCTCCTCCACCACTTTCCCTCTTCTTCAACCCACTCACTTCTCCTCCACCTTCTCAACTCCTCAACCACCTCCCCTCTTCCTGTACCTCCCCCTCCACTGCCTCTCCTCCTCCTCCTCCTCCTCCACCTCCTCTACCTCATCCCTTGTTCACCACCTCCCCTCTTCCCCTACCTATTATACTCTTATGATCCTACCCCTCCTCTATCTCTTCTCCTCCCTCCTCAACCATGTTCTCCCCTACTTTGAACTATACAAAGCTTTACATGCAACTGACATTAGGTCAAGCTCTGACTTGATATATCCATCGCATAATTTATCTAACGATTAAATTTCCACGGCAACATTATACCGATTTCATTTGTTCATACAACTATATTCAGAATACGTCCTTGATGAAAATCTGTTTTTACTAGGTGATATCACGACCCACACATGTTGAATGGTGGTGTGAAAGCCTTTGATAGCTAGTTAATGCAAAACTTACTGTGGACCAGCCCCTACAGTACATAGCTAATTACTGTCATTGGGTGATAATTTTAAACCCACGATGTGACCCACCCACATGCACCGAGCCTCTCATTGCATGCCATTACTCTACACAATACATGAGTCTGTATAGGGGAGTGTTGTCCACACATTTAATCCATTTATAAGCATTACAACTAGGCTGGACAGCATATCCATATTTAGTCAAAATGCACGAGACTCTGCACATTTAGGTGCCATAGCTCGAGCACTCTATAGTCTTGTATTTACAGCTGCAGCGATTACATCGTAAATTACAGCAATGCTATACAGTGCCATCAGAAAACATATACACCCAGTTGGCGCTTAGCCTAGGTCAAAGCGTCGGGAGGAAGTTTCCGTCCCAGAAAGCGCTAGTAAAATGCCGCGCCGAACAATCGGCGTTAACGTGTAGTGTGAAGGGCTGCCTCAAACGGATCGTATTGGCTTAAGAAAGACTTTTTGAGCATGCCTTGACCCCTAATAAATGTTAAGGATGATCTACTCACCTCTGTGTCATGTCGACTCAGGTCAATCCATTATCGGTGCTCTATTCCCTGCCACGTGCATCTGGTTCTTTCGCCACATAAGGTGATGCGGACCTGCGTCATGCAAGGCAGATAACGCATCGAGATAACAAATATTGCGGAGCTTTAGCTCGCACATACCGGAGTCTCGCGGAGATGCGTAACTAATGGCGCAGAACATAGAGCGCAGGAAATCTGTTCAATGGGTGTATTGATCCAGGTCACATATTATGCGAGGTAATAAATTAGCCCGTCTGGCAAATATATTCGACAGATGACCGATTATTTAAGAATGGGGCTGCAAAGCCCTGTCAATCACCGAAGGCAAGGTTCTTGGCAGACAAACTGAGTGTCTATGCTTGCTTTACGACTATCGATTTTTGTCAGCAAATTCGTAGCGATTTCAAGTGCATTCCAACGACTTGCCCCCGACTCGCACCACAAATGCATTCCAAACTAAATCGGTTGAAATTCGATTGTGTTGGAGTCAGAGTCAAGTCGCTGAGTTGGAGAAATAGAACGTGTTCTATTTTGCACAACTCGAACGATTTGCTGACAAAAATCGATAGTGTAAACGCAGCATAAGAGCACCTAAATGGCAAGCTTTGTCAACTTAAAATCATACCAAGCATCGTGCCGTTCTTTTCTTTTATCTTTCTTCTTCATTTGTACACTGCTTTTGTTTGTAGTTGCGATGCTCATTCGATCTGAATCCAAGAGTACTTTCTGATTAGCCAAAATGTCCGGTGTTATCGAAATGTTACGGAATATCTCAGACGAAGTTCCACGGGATAGTGGACGAACGAGTTCGCTAGGTTGTGTATTTCCCACAGTCGTTGAAGCGGTTGCTCCTTGTCCTAGTACTCGTACTCCTACTTTTGTCGTTTCACCTTGTTGATGAACTACACATGCACGGCCGTGTAGTTTTTGCCTTGCTTTTTTAGCTTTACCCATAGCGAGAATATGACGTTACGTATAAAAATTTCAATTTCTACTGCTGCTACAATCGTAGAAATAACTAGTTAAGCTCTGTATATACCATTACATATATATTTCTATGCTTCCAGTTGATCGGTGATGCTCATGTAAGCTGACATGATTGATGACGTCACATCGACAAACTACCGTCAGGTGTCGCAACAGTAAACAGCATTGATGTCTGATTACCAATTTTTAGGGTAAGTTGATAATGGGAAATAATTGTTAACGAATTAGGTTTTATATTGTACAAGTTTCAGTGTCATTTTAGTTATTGAATTGCTGCCGATAGTAGCATCAACATTATTGGTCACTAGCTAGTTATAAATGGTATTACATCTCGTCTGCAAGACTTCAACTTATAAAGGACGATCCTTTTTTACACTTGACTTGGACTGCTGTAACACATTACACAGACCTACAGTAGGGCCTATTCTGTCGCGTGACTCATTGAGTGACTCACGTAACTATATGGCATATTCAGGGCTTAAAACTAACATAAAGCATTCACTAGTCAGCAGGGCTAGTGATCTATAGTTTATAATAGCCTTTATTCTTTAACAATATCTGCCAGGTATTTTGTGATTTCATTATTTGTACACACACGTGACATTGTATCTTGTATCTTGGGGTCCCAATTCTCTTGTATTTCACAAGGCACTGATTCTCTTGGAATATGCGGGGAAATCCTGTAGATTAGGAAATTCTGTTTACAAGTTATAGCATTAATTATTTTACTTTCTCTAATTGATATAATGCCTTTCTAACATATTCTAGTGCTGGTTTTAGTAGACCTTGGACCTTTAGTTTCATTGACATTGCATGCACAGACACAGTCAATATGTACTGTTGTCAACCGTATCAATTGTAGAAAAAGTAGTTGGTTCGGTATGGATTGGGATGACATTGGGAAGTTAGTGCACGTAGTGCATTAGTGTCCATGTGCATGTAAGAGTTAATTGGTATCAGACTGCCACTGTATGGCTTACTTCCATGACAAGTAAAAGGAAAATGGTGAGACGACGTTGTTTGTGATTTTCAATTGTATACTAGGATTCGTTAGTAATGAGCGAAAGCAAATTGAATTTTTTATTTTCATTAATAACTGCTTATCCTGTAACTTGGTTGTATTTGTTTTTAAGTAATTATTATATTCATCTTGTTTGTTTTGAATATATTTATGGTCTGCCTGTTTCCATACCAATTGGATAATAAGTATTTGTTTTGAATTCTAGTAATTTTTACATTCCAAGTTCTAACCCGTACTATGGTGTAGTCGAATTTGAATCTATATCCAAACTCGCTAGTCGCCCACTGATTTATGTTTAGGTTTACTCCAATGGTATCCTAAATAGTTTCTATCATCTTTGAATAGCAACTTGATTGGGATTGTGGAGAGAAGAGTATTCAAAGAGTATTCAATGAAACATATGTGTTATTGCAGGGGTCGAAATAAGCGATGGTCCGGGGCCATCAAATAATCAGGAGGACCATCAGATTTTCAAAGTCAATGGTCCGTTGGACCATTGAATATTTTGGTCCCATTTTACGGTAAATTTCTTGGACGCTGCATTACTTTTAGAGAACAATTTGAAATTTAGGAGGACCATCTAAATTTCAAACTAGATGGTCCTGTGGACCATCACTTTTTTTCTCCTTATTCCTACCCCTGTAATAACATTGAAATTATATTAATTTAACATCGGCTTAGGTGGTGCTTTATTGTTTTGTTTCGTAGTGTTTCAGAATGGTGCTGGAAGAGGTTATCCCAAATTGTGGTTGTATTTTTTTTATTCTTGTGCTTGTACTTATCTACTTATCAGAGATGAAAGTTTTCTCGATTTTTGACGGAATTCCAATTTTCTGATATTTTCAATAACGATTCCGATTCTGTGCGATGGCCTGAAATTGCATCTAAGGACACTGAAAATTCCAAAATGTCTCTAAGTCTCGAGCACGAGACTTAGCAACGCCTACGCAAGGACATACCAGGTGCCCTTCGCGGTGCCATTCGCCCCCATTCAGTGGCCTATGGCCACTGTTGCCGGAGTGTCTTACTATTTTTCCTATTTTTGGGTCAAATATTACTTACATCTCTGGACTTATAATTAGTTATAATTTTGTAGTCAATATATAACCCTATTTGTTAGCTTCACGGCACTGGCAGCTTGCTATTTTCTATGTCTATCTCTAAATGTGGGAGGGAACACAAATGCAGGCATATTAGGGAATGGGGAGGTGAGGTTAATACAGCCAGAACGCTACACTAAGGTGATTGATTGCTTGCAGTAACCCAGTACAGAGTTTCATGTGTGAATTGGTAAGGGCAAGCTTAAATACTCTATTACCCCAACTAGCTCATACTGTGCGTTCAGGTGTTATCCTAAAGTGGACCGGAGCTGAGTCAGTAGGTATAGGCAGAAAAATAAATTAACTAGTTGCTGTACACATAGTGTAGTCGTTGTACATGTGAACAGAACAACTAGTATATTAGTCTTGCGAGCTTGTCTCTTTGGTTTTCATTTGTTATAGGTGGAAGTTTTGAAAACCCCTAAATTTAAAAGTGAAGTAAACCTGTTTCAATTTATATGTCATTACTTTTATGATTAGTGGATTAACACTAGTTATTTTCAAATAATCGGGGTAAAGTTTTTTTGTATCTGTTCTGCATTACCCTTTACACTCCATCTAAATTTTCCTAGAAACCTCTTCGTCACTATGACCTAGATAATTATCTATTATATACCCTTGGCTTTTGCTGTTTTTACCCATAAAATTCCTGGTTTTTTATAAGCATTGGTTAGTGTTTACTGTAGGCTATTCCACTAAGGTGTATATATATATATATACCATATCGTAACTTCCTAGTCGTAATAATGTCCACCACACTGACTATCAGCTTATAAGATCCAAGGTGGTTTATGGAGACATTTCGGAGAAGAGAAAAAATGCAATCTATAAGGAGTGAAATATCTCAAATGTCTTATCATTATCAAGTGCGAATAGAAATAAATTTGTTTAGGTTTGCTTGTCAGTGGTGGTATCCATATGGTGCATGCACTGATACTGGACGCTTTAATATATATATATGCTTCATTAATATGAGCATCATAGCGTAAGAATTGTATTATAGAGAATATACCCGTAATACTCGATCAAAGTCATCTAGCTGTTTTGTTTCCATACTCCCGTCGGCTGTATGAAACTAATTAATTTTGCTCGATTACCCATTCAAGCTGGTTGGCCATAAAATTGTTGAAGCTAAGCGCATGACTCAGTGCATTCTAATGGCACTGGACACGCGGTAATGCGCCAGCGTGTGGGATGCTTTCTTGCCAAGACATAGTGCGGTGAGTCATGCTGAACAGTGTGAACACGGATTGCTTCTGAACAGTCATGCAGTGATGTCAATTGAGCTCTCTCCTCACACTCTCTCGCTCTCTCTCGGTCTCTCTCTCTCTCTCCAGACTTTAACACGGAGGCTGTGTGGTTTGTCAACAGATGTGTGGTGGCAGGTTTAGCTTGATTTGTGTTGTGGCTAGCGTAACGATTGACAGTGCTCTGTGTTTAGTGGTGATGACAATTTGAAGGTTTGCTCGAGTGACAGGTATTCGCATAGGAAGGAAACTACGTATTGGTTTGTACTTTCGTGTATTGTGAAAGCTCGTTCATATATGTTGCGAAATGATAGCACTTACTTAATCAGCTCTATTCCATTGCAAAAATGAAGGCTAGTTAACTTAAATAGTGTGATTTCTTAGTGTATCTAGACCCTTATATTAGAGCCTTATCTCGCGTCTATTATAGAATATTAGCTTTGCACACCTGTTGATGTAATATATTTGGTGTTCAACCTACATAGGCATCAAGATAGATATGGACACTTTGTATTCATCCCTATTTACTAGTAGTGTACAGTGCTGCCACCTCTATTGCTAGGTTCAATTACTCGTGTGTGTGTGCGTGCGTGCGTGCGTGCGTGCGTGCGTGCGTGCGTGCGTGCGTGTCACTGTGTGTCACTGTGTGTGCGTGCATGCGTGCATGTATACAAGTATACTCACACACGCTCAGAGGTATGCATGTTCGCGTGTACATGCACGCGCGCACACACACACATACGCACACACACACACTCACGCACACACACACACACTGCACACACACTGCACACACACACACACACACACACACACACACACAC
>NW_014577925.1:83362-112384 GCF_000485595.1 Priapulus caudatus
CACACACACACACACACACACACACACACACACACACACACACACACACACACACACACACACACACAATGGGTGCATGATATCAGGAGTACATAATAGGGAAATATTGCTATACGTTCTAATCCAATTTTGCATGTTTCAGACTATTAGCTGATTACAGCGGTGTACTTATATTTATGCCCAACTATTATTTAAGAGTGCTTTTCTCAAAATATCCATAAAAAGAAGTAGTTCTCTATGCAAGCATTTTGAGCATAAAAATGTTTTGATCAGATAGATCCAAGACAAAAGCTTGTTCGATGATTGCATGCCGATGTTTGCATGGGAAAATCGCCCCACGATTTTACGCATTAACATGTACCAGATCCATGTGGCTTCTAAGTATATAAATCTGGTTCGTTAAGGCATACAATTGGTACATAATTATGCCAAATTTTTTATAATTTTGCTAATATATGAAAGTAGGCTTGAGTAAGACGTTATTATTTTATCATTTATTGATGCTAGCTTATGAGGTGTTTAAAAAAAACGGGTTGTTGTATAAAACTACTATCCTGGTTAGTATATCAGGGGTAAAAATTAACTTGTGAACAAGGGAGTCCAACGGACTGCCTGCCCTCAAAAAGAGAGTCCGCAGCAAAATGAGGGAGTCCGCAGTCTGAAGTTCAAAACTAAAGATATTAACAATAACGCATACATGTGCTTATTTTGAAGGTTCATGAGGTTGCACGTCTGCCAAATTTTCTTTGGGCATTTTAATACTGAAACATTTCGCGAGGCCGTGCAATTTTCAGGGAGTCATATGTTATAAGACAATTTGCATATATGTTAAATCAGGGAGTATTTGACTCTGGACTCCTGTTAATTTCGCACCCTGGTGTATGCCATGAGTTTTTTTTTTAACTTGATTAGTACTTTGTTAATCAAAGGGTGAAATTTATTAGCAATTAGATGAAAGTGGTTAGCAAGTATCGCGTTGGCGTTTAAAAAAAAATGTAAATTTGATTATTAAAAAAATGTGGGAATTAAAAATATGAGTTGAAAATTATCTGATTTCCATAAAAATTAAATTCCAGTGAAAAATACAATTGATTCAAAGTTGCAGCCAAAAAATTACCAATTCTCAGATTGTTTTAAATTTGTATGAATTATGATTCGCAAAAAGATAGCTTCCAAAAGTGCGATGCGAACCTGCTCACGGCGTATAATGATCCTAGACTAGACTCATAGAAATGATATACTAGTTAGACTCTATATATAGTGTCTCTATATATTTCTATGATTAGACTAGACTAGAATAGGTGCTGTTGCTGTGCTGCCCGCATATGCTCGAGTAAATTTTAAAGAGCGGTCATGATGGTTTGTTTACATTTTGCGAACTACATTCATCACTTCAGAGCTTATTTGTGCGAAACGCAACGTGTTAAAGAACTGGTAATGTGTCAACGACCATTTATGACCGTTTTTCGTTGGGGGAATGTAGTTTTAACTGAACGACGTTCAGTTAACTCTAGATACGTAAATAATCTATGATATCATATGGGTATAGAGAAATAATTTTACAGTAACACAATCTTAGCCTCCGTAATGGCGTGTGTGCGTGTGCGTGTGCGTGCGCGTGCGCGTGCGTGCGTGTGTGTGTGCGTGCGTGCGCGCGCGCGTGCGTGCGTGTGTGGGTATGTGCGTGCGTGTGTGTGACCGTTTGTGAACGTGTACATGTCTCCGTAGTCATTCTAGATGTATTTCTGGAGTCTACAAGTCATTCTACTTGTAAAAATGCTTGTAAATGAAAGAGTTTTTTTTCTTGCCATAGCCTTAGTGGTGCCAGGTAACAAGACACTGCTCACCTATATACCTGACTGGTAGGAAACACATACAAGAAAATGTCATCAGATTTTGAACAGGACTTTGACAAGCCACCTGCACCGCCTGTGCGATTAACAAGCAACAGGTAAGCGCACTAACTGTGACACAAAGTTTTTCTTAGATTACCAACTTGACAGAAAATAAATGGCTGACAGCAGTTGCGTTGAGAGACATTGCCCACGTCTTTGTGGCACTCACCCTTAATACAAAAAAGCAGATTGCATTTGCTTTGGAGGTACTCGGTACGCAGTGAGAGGCACATGGCTTGTCAGCAGTTGCCATGCAAACGTGCCACGTGACTGACGCATGAAGGATGTTGATAATCTGTACTGCTGTGTACTTCACATTTGACATGCTGTTTTGCTTCGTTTTCATTCTCGGAACTCTTCCAGATATAAGTGAACAGGTGTTAGTGGTAGTCTGGTTCACAGGACAGGTCTGTGCAAAATCGGAATTGAATCCGGATCACTGCAATGTTTTTCGTTGCCGGTATTATTCTTTGTGGTTTAATTATCTCAGTTTTTTAGATACCGGCAGGCATGATAACAAATACTAAATGTTGTCAATTGTGCAGTGGGTCCCCATATGAATGTTACCAAAACGAACTGGAACCTTGATACTTTCACACTGACTAGTTTGTGTGGCAATGTACGAAGTTCCTACTGAAAATTACATAGCTGTTGTAGATGGAATAATGAAAATCATGAAAACAGGCCAGACCTTAATTTATAGTAACCCCACCTGCTGAGATCCAATCTCTCCATAACAGATTGCTGTAGTTCTCCTTACCATTAGCCTGCTATAAATACATTTTTGCTTCATGAAACACTAGTTTAGTATATATTCTAACTGTCAGTTCTGGGATTAGATGTCTGCCTAAATATTTGGGCATCTGCCAGAATATAGCAGCTTTGATCTCTCGGTGTTACCATAAAAACCGTTGGTGGAATTATTAGAGATGTGCTTGCAGCTTAACCGGCAGCATTTCACAGCTGCTAAAAGTGGTGTTGGGGACCATTAAAGTTGTATTATTTATTGAGCGGTGCAATGGCTTCTCTTTGGGGGCCTTTACAAGGATGTGCACGTGATTAAAGGAATATTTATGTGCCCTAGATTTATTCATGAAAGGTTTTTATAACTAGGCTTCAATATTTAGTAAGCTACAGTGCGTGGAAACAAATAAGCACTCACTAGCACCTGGAGATTCGGGAAATTTGTACAAACCCCTCTAATTTTCCAATTACATCTACATAGTACATAGACTACATTGACTCTACATAGAGTAAATTTGGCAAATATCAACATACAGATGACTTCAGGTAATCTCCTCTTCTTACAGGCCATACATAAATTATGATATAGGTATGGCTCAATCACTGAATCAGCACGATTTCAATTATCTGTGTTTGAATTTCAGTTGAAGTTGGGGGGTCTTCTCTTCATATTTTGAAACTATGGGTAGAGTGAGTAGTGAGGTATACCACATCTGTTTACACAATACAGCAAACAGTGGATGAACGCCTGGTTATATGCCAAAGAATGGGCAATGACCCCACTCCGTGCGGTTTGCACGTTTGTAATAGTGTTGATATTTCTAAGTGATCCTTTGCTTAGAAAATGTCAGTTAGACGAATTAGTGGTGACCTAGCATCGTAGTGAAGTCTCCTTCATTGCTATAGATGCTAACAACGCCTTAAGTAGGTGATGGCATTTAGCTTCTGGCTATTCACGTGTGAACCCATGAGGTTCCGTGATACATCTGCAGACAGCATATGGCGCGTGCTGAGCGTATTCAGCTTCCATGATTGAAAAAAGACACGTTTATGTTTATACATTGCTCAGCCTGAGTTATAGTGTTTTGCCTTTCGTTTATGTTTATGGATTTTATTGGCTGGCTGAAGCATGCCGGGCGTGCAGTATTTGATCATTTATCAGCGAGGACATGTTTTATGATTCGGTGCTCACGCGTGTATGGTGGACAGCAGCACGTAGGCAAGCAGGCTTCCACAGGCTAGGACACCTGCCGCAGTGTGTGTCGCTGACGTTTGGGAAGGAGTTGAGCTATTTCGTTTCGGCAAGATGGCGTGCAGGGCGCACGCGTAATTATTCGTGGTGGTTTTTGTTAGGATCTGTGTCGCTGTGACTGACTGGAGCTTCTAAGCGCGCGTGTGTGTGTGTGTGTGTGTGTGTTATTGGTCTGTGCATACTCGTGCTACGTTACTGATGGTAGATGACGTATATGTAGCTCATCGTAGCTGTCTGCTGTCTAGAAGTATTGCGTAGTGATCAGACCGGGTGACACAGGAAGTTACGCGAACGTCTTGTGTGGCTAACGTTCGTTCATCGTTCATCATACCTTACTTACTTAAATACCAATTGTTATATCTCCAGGCGAAATGTCTCGTAAAGATATTGTAAGCTGTTGTGAAAGGAGGTATTATTTTGAATTGCGTACGTGCTATGGAGATCAGTCAACGATGTTCGAATTTAGAAGAATATTAGGCAAGATTATCGAGGAATAAGACTAAGAAGAGGGTTGCAAAGGAGCGCATTGTAATTAGGTAACATTTATTTAAGCATAATGTTTTAGCTGTGAGACATCAATTGCATCTTGATTGCATTATTTTGATATTGTCTCCAGTGTCAAAGCAGTGACAAAAATCTCACAAGAGTTGCAGGCTTGCCCGTCGAAAAGTCTCGCTGGGAGAGATCCACACGATGTCTCGGGTTTTGCTGGTGGCTAAATTGGCATGTGAGCTCATGGGCAATTGCGTGCATGTTTATGCAGGGAGTCGAGTTTAGTGCTGTGACGGCGATCCGATACTGTCGGTATGGGCCGGCGCATCACGTGCCGTATGTTAGCAGCCTGGTTTCTTCGCGAAGTCGCTGAATGTTGGCGGCTGTCTGCTGCGGGCGAGCACACGCTTCTATGTACGTCGTGGAAGAAAAAATCCGGGGCATTTAATTTAAACAGCATGGATGGGGAGCACGTGCGCCATCGGCAGAACATACTCTTAACCGTCTAGGCGCGCGCGCGCGGCCTCCCGCCGTGTGCTGCCGAAATAATTTCAATGATATCCGGAGCGATTTCCTGCATCGCGCAGCATCAGCGGGGTGAACTTCCTCCCAGCTGCTTTTCGTTCTCCTGACAACTCCTTCCCTGTGTTTGTTTCTCGACTTGTGATCGACTAGAGCTGCGATATCTAAGGAAGCTAGAGCGGTGCCGGGAGAGATTAGCTCTGTAATGTTCCGGTGTGTTCATCCTCTCGCTGCGCTCTCGCGGGACTGTGACAGCATCCCAATCGACAACCAGCATTACTGTGAAAGATGGGTCGCTACGCTTCCATTATATGTATCGTGTTATATTAGCTGAGTTGGAAGTGGAGGAAATCGTTGCCTCATCTGTAATCGCTGGCTGCTCTCAACGCCCAGGTCCAGTGACTGAACGCTAACGTGATGCAGATGCAAGAACGAGCAGACTTGTGGAAAAGAACTGATGCATGCAGTTGCTTCTCAACAATGAGAGACTCAAGCTATATTATCATGCTCACAACTGGCTTCGTGAAATCGTAGCTTATTCGAACCGTGCCCGCTAGTCTCACGGTGTGACTGTGTGCAACTATTGCCAGTTGACGGTAGGAGTCACGATGCGTGAATGAGTTCAGGTAGATGGAACGCTGTGAACATAGCCTGCCAGAATGGTCAATGAAAGGTTGAATCGTAGAATCACGCTGCTTAGGGTGCGGTCGAGGAACCTTAAGACAGACAAGCACCCACTGGTTATGCTATGTGCGGCATACGTGCTGCTGTTTCGGCTGCTGTACACCTGCTTGGCGGGTGTCATGCGCGTGGCACCACCCCCGTTCCGTGGCTCACCACCCCCACTGCTGCCACCTGGTGGTAACAGGTGAGTACGTGGTAGACCGTTAGAAAGCATGTTTCACTGTGTAAAGAGGTAAGCTTGGTGCAATGGTTTATCCTAATTTATTACTTTTCTGCATGACCTCTTTCGACTATAATAATGGTAATTGCAACTGTACTTGGGTTCGTACAGATGGACTACAAGTTCAGGGTTCTCCCTACGTTGCGCAAACGGGGCGCGCGCGCCCCGTTTGGGAAAACTCCCCCCTGTTTCAATCGTTGCGCCCCGTTTGGGAAAACTCCCCCCTGTTTCAATCGTTGCGCCCCGTTTAAATTACCTCCGCCCCGATTAAATTCCACCACAATAAAAGTTTGTCAGCGCGGGAATCTATCGTCAAGAATTCCCATTCGACCAGGACAACCGGCGCGTGTATTTTTACCGTGCCACGCATGCACTGCAGACAATACACAAGTACAAACAGTCAACCTGTCCCACACCAAACACTAACTGTACACCGACTCGGCTATCTTATATATACAAGAACCCAAAATACCGGCTATGGTGTGGTGGCGATTTTACGCATTAATTAGTGGTACGGTAAAAAAAAAAACACCCCGGACCCGCCTAGTTTTCCCACCCCCTCCCTCCTCTCCCCTCCCCCTTCCTCTCCCCTCCCCCTGTTTGAATTTCATCCTGGGGAGAACCCTGAAGTTATCTGCGAAGATTTCGTAATTAACCTCCCTACATATTTGTTTCCTTTATAAATCATGGCCCGTCATCATCAGTTAGCTGGCGGGTTCACTGAACCGGGGTCGCCTTGTCTCTGAAGGCTGCCCATGCTCGAATTATCTACAGCCATCAAAGTAAGGAGCGAAGATGGATGTAAAGAAGGGCGCGTATTGAATTATCAGTTCTCTCTCAAATCTTGTGTTAGCTTCTTATCACTGCACTTCATCATGCGTTGTACGTCAGTATGTTTGAGCAATAAGTGTGTGTGTGTTGGCATACTGGCTTATGTGTGAATACGTGTATGTGCTAAGGCTCGGCAGACACAGGCAGATGTAAAATGAGGTCCCAGAGACAATTAGGTTGTAATATCCACACATCAATTACCCTATGTGTAAAATTATTGTCAAAATTTCATGATTGAATGACGAAACCAAAAATATAAGCATCATGTGTATCATGTGTATCATGTGTATCATGTGTATCATGTGTAAGATCTAGTGTATATTTTGAAATGTTTGCTTTTCCTAGTTTTCTTTTGCCTAATTGGGTCGCTGACAAAAAAAGCTCAGCTCAGATCAACGGTTTAGTCTTAAAACTACAAGGAGAGTAGCCACTGAAGTGGAAGCTGCCACGTTGCCAAGCTAGCGGTTGCCACAACTACAGTGCAAGCTGTGCTGCTGAGTGCAGTCGACAGGGGCAGTAAGGAATTATGGGCTGTCGTCACGTGGTGTTATCGTGTGTTAACGCTGTTCAGTGGAAAATGCTGCAGAGCAATGCTCCAGACCGATTGAAGTGCTCGGGCACGAACAGGGCTTCATGCACTTGTGGTTCTACCCTGGATCGTCGTGTTACGGGGTCGTCTCTAGTCCAGATGACATGGATCATAGCAGTGAACCAAAGAAGATGTCTCTCGTTTACTTGCTGACACGAAGGTACTCTAAGCTTGGTGAGAGTTTTAACTATATTGCTTAGTTCATCACTGCAGCAAGGCTTCAGACGCACTTCACTGGAAGCTGTGTATGCATCCATCCTGGTTGTAGCATCCGTCGGTTTACTCGTGGCTGGTATTGTTTTTCAGTGTGTCGATATTGTTTTGTAGCCTGTCTGTATATATTTAGGATGGTTGCCGGCTACTGGTGTTCTGTTTCGACACATCTGCCTGTGTTTATATATGTCTGTGTGCCTGTGTATATATGCGTACATGCGTGCGTGCATCTGCGTGGCTGTCCAAGTGCCTGTTGCGGGTGCATGAATATATCTTCCTATTTTTGTGTTTATAGTAAGTATATAAAGCTTGCCTTTATTGCCTTTTTATCGTTAATTGGGTTATTGGCTCATGTGCAGCAGCAATAAACGTAAGTGGTAATGACAATAAATAGATAAAAGCAATAAACTTTATTACAGAAATTGATATTTAATGGGACTTATATTCATTATATTGCAATGTTAAAAGAGAGGAGAGAGGGGGGTGAAAGCATTTGCATATTTTCTGCAGTAATCTGTCACTGCTCCTTCTTGAAATTATTCAAGACCCCTCTCACACATTGCCGTGAGAATTGGCTGGGTATGTTATTAATTAAGATAGCTACTAACTGTGTGAAGAATGATTGTGCAATTTTTACTTTGAAGCAAACATGGTTGGCATGGTTGTTTTCACAAATGCGATTTTCGGTAATTGGGCCAATCTGCAGAAAGATTATTGACTCTTCTTTGGCATCGTCTTGGTTTGTTGTTTGGTGACAATCCTCATTTGAGGGCATAGTTTTTACGCTGTGGCTATATGCCCGGCAGCCGGGCACGGTCTTCGTTTTCCTAAATGCCCGGCAGTTCTTAACCCTAACTCTAACCCTAACCCTAAACGGTAAACCTAACAAAAACCCTAACTCTAGCCCTAAACCTAACCCTAACCCTAATCCTAACTCTAACCCTAACCCTTGTTTACTTGAGATAACGCTAAAAATTAAAAACTGCCGGGCATTTAGGAAATCGAAGACCGTGCCCGGCAGCCGTCAGATATACGCCGGCTGCCGGGCATATAGCCACTGTGTAGTTTTTAATGTGGAAGCTTTTATACATGTTCACCCATCTATGTTTTTGATCACATATGTCAATCTCGCACGATTTCCCCGCCAAGGAGGATGCAATCGATGCATGATTTAATCCTGCTCTCTATCATGCTCCTTTTATTGATTTTTACTATCGGCAAAACGAGCGAGCAAGTCTAATGGATGGGCTTCACAAGCACCCGAGCTTCACTAGCAGTGACTCATACACATCCGCATGCCGCACAGTGTGCTGCGATTCACAGCGTTCCTCTATTATTGCGTCATAGTCAAGCTTGACCAATCAGCACTGCTTCCACTGGCAGTTCCTGTATGAGTCACGACAGCCTGTTTGTATTTGCATTTGCGGTCAACCGATTGGGATTTATATACACTCAACCAGGCAATATGGGGTTTCAGTAGCGCGTGCGAGTTTCACATGTGCGTCGTAGATTTGTAAAAGCAGCTGAGTAGCTGTGTGCCATCCTACATGCATCTGGTGTGCTGCTCCAGCTATTACTTCTGCATATTTCCTCAGTGCAGCAAAGTGCAAGAGACGTGGTGAGTGAACGCCACTACTAGGTCGGGGGGTGCGTGGCCTGGTGCAGTGTAAGAAGTGGAATAAACTTCCTAGGAAGCACACATGATATTGTTTACTGGAGCGGAGTGCGGTCCCATTGGATGTCAGAATGCTAGGTTTTCTTGACAAATAGTGTTGGAACTTGGATCTCTACTTCATCCTATACTGGCCTAGCTGCTGCACCATCAGATGGATCATGTTAATTTTCGGATTGTATATCATGCCATATGCATCGTCCACTTGTCAGTGGGCAACCCATAGCCGGGTGTTATGTGCACACGGTTTTATTTTTCTCTATGCAACATGACATGACTGCCTTAAACATGTGGCTATTGCGTGCTGTTTTGACAGGCATGCCTGTAGATTGATACGGGGCTGAGTGACCATGGCCCTGCCCACTATGCAGGTTGTGTAATTGATGCTATCTCGCACACCTATGTATATGTTCTGACAAAGGTGTTGGGTGGGTCTGCTGCTGAAGATGTCGTACCCAAACTTGGAATCTGCACAATCTCGAGATTGTGCAGCGATTGTGCTGCCCAAACTGCGGATTCCTTAGTTTGGCTGACCAATCTCAAGATTGGGCAAACTGAAAACAGTCGGTGATTCAACAACCGCTCATAGCGAGTGTGTGGTGTGCATGGTGCAAACTAAGAAGAGATTAACTCATATTTACCCAATTATTTATTATAATCATTTAATATCTAGGTGCCAAACACAAAGGAAAGAAGGTATATACGACCTTATAGTTATGATATAACATTTAAAATCCTAATAATCATATGTTTGTGCAAGCTCTGTTTACCTCTGTTTGCCCAATCTCAAGATTGGTTGCACAAACTGTGGATGCGCTGAAATTCCAAGTTTGTGCAAGATTCCAAGTTTGGGCACAACAAAGATACTGCAGCAAACCATTTTAGCACAGAACCTGTAGCGTATCCACTGCCTTTGGCTGTTTTGTTGATAATCTCATTGTCATTGTGGATATATTTGGACAGATACAATAGTGTAACAAAACAAAAGAGTAGGGGTCCTAATTCCTCCTGCTCTGTGTCATGTTACATTATTGTATCTTACATATATGCGATGTACTCGTTCGTAGCTGACAGGTACTCAGAAGTGTGTGATTGTGTGTGTGCGTGCGTGCGTGCGTGCGTGCGTGCGTGCGTGCGTGCGTGCGTGCGTGCGTGCGAGCGTGCTTGCGTGCGTACGTGCGCGCATGCATGCACACTTGTGTGCGTGAGTATGTGTGCGTAGATTTGCTCAGGCTCTAGTCTGGCACTAATCATTTGTTCTGTTCTGCAGGGACCAGCCAAGTGTACCAGTAGACATGAAGCCTTTGCCAAAGGAGCCAGACGGGGAGGACAGCAAAAAGAAAGATAAGAAGCAGAAGACACCTAAAGGTATATAGCCCCCCTAAACTGCACACAGATTGGTATCGCAATTAGTTTAAAATCGGGGGTTACTGAGTAATTAGTTATGACTAAATTTAGTACTATGGTAAAAAATAACAACTAGTATTACGATAGGAGAATGAATTTTCAGAATCGTATCGTAGCATTTCAGCAATTCATGATAACTGAATCTTGTGTTCGTGAGGTCACTGATATGAGTAGAGACGAACTTGCATTTCTGTGGTTTGTCACACATAAATTTCGTGCTGACGTGTCGTAAAGATATGAGGATATTAAACATTTTGGAGATTGTTTTGATATGCAAAAACCAATGTTTACAACAGGTTTTTCATGGGAAAAAATGTGTAGTGCTAACAAATATCAAATCGTTTATCGATAAATCTTTAATCCTACCATTGAAGTTTATTCTATTCAGTGTGTTGTAATAATTACAGGGGAATGCGACAGAGTGGGATGTATATTTATTGTCCAATTTGCTAGGATTCATCCCTGTTGTGAATTAAAGTTACCATCTTTCTGATAACTAGGACAGAAAGTTATAACCAACAATAATATTATGGTTAATCATCGTTGTTACACCTGGAATAGATCGAGACTGAAGATTTAAAAATCTGTAGATGCAATAACAATAGGCGCGTTCACACACAAGAAAAACCGCGATGCTAATCGCGATGAAATACCGAGATAATTGTGTCGTTGTTCACACAGGCGAATAATCGCGCTAATCGCCGAGCGGGTCAATTCTATTAATCGAACTGCGCATGCTCACTGCCGGAATGATGCTCACTGCGCATGCTCACTGCCGGAATGATGCTCACTGCGCATGCTCACTGCCGGAATGATGCTCACTGCGCATGCTCACTGCTCACTCGCTTGGAATGATGGGATAGAAAATACCGGGATTATTTGCGCGAGCGTTCACACACGCAAATAATCGCGCTAATTCTAAAGCGAGCGTTCACACACGCAAATAATCGCGCTAATTCCAAAGCGAGCGTTCACACACACAAATAATCGCGCTAATTCCAAATAATCACAGTCAAAAGTGCGATTTGGAGCGCGATGCTGATCGCGATTATTAGTGAGTATTATTGCGTTCACACTTAATAATCTCGGTATTTCGATCGCGATGCAAAAACCGGGATTTGCATCCCGCTTATTCGCGCCAGTGTGAACGCGCCTATTTATTAGTTAATTTAGATACACTGTGCCTATGAGTAAATGACTCTCCAAAATCTCTAAGATTGTCCAATTCTGTTTAAAAATGGGCAATGGCATATTTAAAAAAGTATAGGCAAGGCTTTGAGCTACGAATCTTGATGCTATTTTAACAGTGTGTCATGTCACCATGTTGCCATACATGTAAACTGGTACTGTAATGGTTTTGGGAGTGTAACTGACACGGTAAGCTCCCATGATGAGCTACTGAACTGATTCTTCATCCAAGTGTTTCAGACCTATTCCGTATAGTGCTCGTCCATGTAGACGTAGCAACATGGGGGGCCATTATCAGAATGATTGTAGAGTTACAAATTAAAGTAGGACTGTGAGAAAATCTACAACTAGTATAGGAATACAGTAAATGGTAGAATGATACAGGAATATTGTAATAGGTACATCAATATAACTATATCTCCTATTGTATCCTATATATTCCTATTGTATATTTTCCAACTCACATTGTTTCAATAAAACTTTGCTACAGGTTATGACATGTTAATCTTTTGAGCAATTTAGCTAGCATTTATCGCTGTCATGACGTTTTTTGGTAGTCTAGGCCAAAAGCAATAGGACTAAGAATAGCTCATTATGACAATGGCTTCCTGTGAAGTGAACCCTACTAATGGCAGAAGTTATTCTTATACACGTAACCGCTTTCTCTGCTGCAGGTAGCAAAAAAGACAAGAAGGAGAATGACCGACCGATCATCTCCTCGCCAACGAACTTTGAGCACACAGTTCATGTGGGATTCGATGCCTGTACTGGGGAATTCACTGTGAGTACTGTAACTCTAGATGTGTGGAGCAATTCACTGTGAGTACTGTAAACCTGGATGTGTGGGGCAGTTCACCCTGAGTACTGTAATCATAGGTGTGTAGCACAGTTCACCATGAGTACTGTAACCATGGCGATGTGTGGGGCAGTTCACTGTGAGTATTGTGACCCTGCATGTGTGGGGCAGTTAATCATGAGGACTAGCACTGGGCATGTGGGATAGTTCACTGTGAGTACTGTAACCCTGCATGTGTGGGGCAGTTAATCATGAGGACTAGCACTGGGCATGTGGGATAGTTCACTGTAAGTACTGTAACCCTGGGTGTGTGGGACTGGGTTAGTTCACTGTAGGTACTGTAACCCTGAGTGTGTGGGTTAGTTCACTACAAGTACTGCAACCCTTGATGTTATGTGGGATCGTTAACTATTAGTATTGTAACCCTGGGTTTGTGGATGTGTTCGCCATATATTTACATTATTACTCTTTGAACCGTGATGTGCTGCTACAAATTGTGTGCATGCCAAATGCAACATCTGCCTTAACAGTGTTGCTAACAATATGAGCCATGCCTTTAATTTGTGCAACAATTTTTGCAGCAACTCGTTATACTCCTGCTACCGAAATAAATGTTGTAACCTCGTAAATATCCTTGAGGGTCTATTCCAATATCAGTGGGTTTAGGCTGTTGCTAGGTTTTGCTTACACGTAAGTAACATGGGCTGCATGTTTATGTACATCATTTGATACTAAACAAATGCCGTTTTTTAGTTATAAGTTACGCGTCCGGTCATCCATTACAAAGCTCGATCAGCACAGATTCTCAAATCCACGTCACGATTAGGCCACGCCCCCTTTCAAATCGTTGATTTTACTGGATTTACTATTGCTTCAAACGTTGCAAAAACACATTTTTTTGATAAAATACCTAAAGGTAAGTAATTTTATGGTAAAAATTTATTGTTTATTGTTTTTTACTGAAAAAAATATAGTTGGGTTCACACAAGAAATATATGACCGGACACGTAGCCTGGGAGCTGGGCGTCTGGTACCTGGACGCGTAGCCACGGCCTATAAGTTATGGCACTACGTTTACATAAAGATCCTCAGCATAAGCACCCTCCAAAATCTACCTGTAGAAGAGGTCTGAGTTTCACCTGGGTTTCTGGTTCGGAAACCAGCATGATTGCTGTCTCAAACCCTACGAGGGGCAATGTCCAAAACCTGGCCAAAAGCACTGTCTAAACCATGATAAGGTCACCCAGCAGGGGGCACTGATCCTACAGTCGGAGTTAGCATCGTAAAGCCATAGAGCACTGCTTGAGATCTGGGCAAGGGTGGCATTCGAGGGTGTGCTGGTTTGTGCTGGTACTTAAACCAGTAACCGGTGTCAGTTAATCGTGTATATGTTTCTTGTACAGGGGTTGCCTGAGTCATGGCTGCGGCTCCTTGAACACTCGGAGATCTCCAAGACGGAGCAGAAGAAGAATCCTCAGGCAGTGCTGGATGTGCTCAACTACTATGACCACTCAAAGAACAGCAAGCCTGAATCAAAGTACATGACAGCTAAACCCTTCAGTGAGTAAAACACTGGCGTGTGTAATCAGTGGTGTTTCATGTAAAGTGTGTTTTTAGCTCATCTGACGTAGTCACATGCAGCTTGTAGAATCGCATGATCGTGCGTCCGTGCGTGCGTGCGTCCGTCCGTCAACAGTTGGTCACAAATCTTAACCGCTCGACGTACGGTCACAATATTCGGGACGTCGGGGGGGGGGATCGTGAAAAGGACTCGGGATGACCAATTTGGGGGGTCAAGATTCAAAGGTCAAGATGTGTAAACGGAGGGGGAATATTTCCCCCTTAACTTAAGGTATAGGAGGAAATGCAGAATTGCGGCACAAATCTTAACGGCTCGACCTATGCTCTTAATATTTGGTGTATAGTGTGATGGGCAGGAAACCCATCACCAGTGCGAAATTGGAGGTCACAGGTCAAAGGGCAGTGGGGGAAAGGTCAGATATCAGACATTTTCTGAGGACATGGCCTAATGGACAGAGTGAAAATCTTTTTTGTTTCAGCACTGACCTACCATTTTTATCACTTTATTGAAAGGACCATGAAATGTGCTTTCCACTGACGTGCGAAGAGTAAGTGTCTGATAACTTTTTGACCCTCAAGAGGAGGGTTAAACATGGATTCCTGAACTGCCTCAATGACGTCACAGTGTTGTCATATTCATGACACATTCATAATCTAGAAACCCAATAAGCCTGGATAGCCGAACGTCTACAGCACAGGCGTCACGCTCAAAGGTCGTTGGATCGAATCCCATCTGATTGTTTATTATTTACCTGTTTTTTGTATTTTGCTATCTCTATCCATTTAACAATTTTTTTCCAATTAACGCAAATATTTACATGATTTATTTACAGCAATTTAATAAAAACAAATAATTTTTACAACAATTAATTTATTTTTATTTTTGAATAGGGCTAGGGTTAGGGTTAGGGTCACAATGCATCATAAAACAGGAGTTTCAGGCACGCGATTTGTATCAAGCAATGGGATTTGGGAGGTATGCAGAATGCAGAAGGTTACTGAAATGATGTGTACGCAACTGTGTATCTGCATATCTGCGCCTAACAAAGGTGTCACTACGCACGACTTAAATGTTACGTTTATAATCGTAGCAACAGACCTCAGATGAGCCAAGACGCTCTGCGGCTCTTGTTATCACTAAACTGTCGTTTCTATCTACTGTTAAAAATCATCCCTGAACCAACTATCATACGCACAGCTGCAGAGGCTATTATATCCGTTGACATCTTTTTATGGTCGTTAGCTAGTTCTGTGATGTCTCCTGGTAAAAAAATACATGTAATGAGAAAAATGTCATCGCTTAAATTCATTAAAAAAGTAATTCCGATATTAACTCTCATCCATTAGCTTTTCATGTGTAAGAAACTTGTCATGTTTTCCTTTTCATTTGCTTCCTGTCCTAGTAAATTCATTTGAATGTGAAACATGTTACAGTTTGTGAATTTGAGAAAAAGCATTATACATGAACGTGGAACATGTAGCATTCCATGTTAATTTTTTAAAATGTTTATGTTTAGTTTCTACGCCCAGGCCGAGTTATCAGACGGACAGATTCGCTAGCAATGCTGTAATGCCCCCTCTGGTGAGTTTCTTGGGAACATTGCACTGCTCTCCTACTATGTAGTGCCTGATGATATATATCACAATAGTTAATTAGTTACATATTTAGTTATTGGCAACTGGTATTTCAAACTTGTGAAAATAATGTGTTGTAGATTGCACCAAATTAAAATCATAAAATTACCAGAAATACGATTTTAATTTCAATTTACAATTTTTGATTTTATTTGATTTTATGATATATAAATTACATTATTTGATATTTTCTGTAATTGCATTTCTCGTGGAATATTTTACCTACTTTTATTTAGCCAACAGCTGATTATAGTAAAATAATGTTGCAATGCATTGTGTCTTAGCCACACCATAAGCGTACTGAGACACCAACACCACCTAGTGCCGAAGAAGAAGAAGAAGATGTGGGACCACCACCACCAATCGCAGCCCGACCTGAAAGAACGAAATCAATAGTATGTTAAAGGAACTTTTTCTTAAATCGAGAAAAATATAGCAAAATATAGTCTCACCTAATAGCGAACATGTTACTGATTACTCCAGTATAAAAGTACCATGAGTTTGTGCTGTTATATTATATATGAAATAGCAAATATTGGAGCTACATTCTTTCGTATCGTGAGAATTCCTTTGAAATTGGGACCCCAACAGACAAAAGTGCATCTCATTAAGTTCCATCACTGTTTCAGTATACGAAGCCTATTGAGCGTGAAAAAGAGAATGAGAGACCCCCAGTGCCTCAGAATGGTGCATTACCCTTGGGAGCAGAGAAGAAGCAAGAAACCAGAGCAAAGAAGAAGAAAATGTCGGATGAGGAAATTTTGGAGAAACTAAGGACAATAGTTAGTGTTGGTGATCCTAATAGGAAATACACAAAGATGGAGAAAATAGGACAGGGGTAAGCTAAGTGAAGTAGAGGTGTGGCATTCAGTAAAGTAAAATGGCGGGAGAGTGTATTGTAATATTATACTACGTATATATTATAATATTCTTCGTAGAATGTTATGTGTTCGATGTAATTTTAAGTGGTTACGTTATATAGAATCCTACATATAATACAGATATGTTAGTAGTTTTTCTTGCTGTTCAGCTAGACACAGCAATATTAATTGCCTCTACCTATAAATGATGCCAAAGGGCCATTTAGAGATTGAATGTTTGAGATCATTAGTTCTGACTAGTGATGTCACGATCATCGATTATACTCGATCATCGGTTGAACAGTGGCTCGAACCAAGCGCTTAGTGATGTCACGATCATCGATTATACTCGATCATCGGTTGAACAGTGGCTCGAACCAAGCGCTTGGTTATCAAAATCCATAATCGATTTCATCGAAAAAAAAAAAATCGAAAAAGTGATGAGAATCAGAGATATCATCGCTACTATACAATTTATCCTTTATTAACATAAATGTATTATACACACAGTAGTAAACAGTGCAAAACAAACAGTAAACAGGGCTAAACAAGCACATGCATGCACACACGTACATGCACACGACGTTACGCACACGCAGGCATTCAACACCCCGAGTAACCGATTGTAACCGATTGTAACCGATCATCGGTTACTTGGGTCCAACCGATGATCGATTACGAAATTACAACCGATTGACAACACTAGTTCTGACCCTATACAAAAAGAGTGTTGACCATGTTATTAGCGATCAAATGGAAATCTCCCAAACTACATTCAAAGGCCATCAAGTTGCTGAGGCGATACATTGTTCCCCCATGATAGCTGTAGAAAGCCAATAGATTGTGAAGGCGGGGAAGAGGCACATAATGTCATACCTTTGTGCTAACCCACAATCTAGTCACCAGCTGGTAATTTCATTTCAGTGCTTCCGGAACAGTCTACACGGCAATCGAAACGGCCACAGGCATGGAGGTTGCCATCAAGCAGATGAATCTCTCACAGCAGCCCAAGAAGGAGCTGATCATCAACGAGATACTCGTCATGAGAGAGAACAAGAACCCCAACATAGTCAACTATCTAGACAGCTACCTCGTAGGGGAGGAGCTATGGGTGAGCGTCACTGGTCAACATATCTGCTTCATAGTTGCTTTGTGCTACTATCGGTTCTTAGTATTCTGTGCCGCTTTTGATTAATAGAACCACGTTAATATGATAGGGATGAGTAGCCATGTTGTTATGGATGTCGTAATGTTAAGACAAAATTTTTTCTAGGATTTTGCATTCTCATAACTTTGGGATGGTTCTGTCAACGGTCTACGAGTCGAAGTTAATGTTAAGACTAATTTTGTTTTTGGCAACGGGCCCTGATTATTATGCTATTCTTCTCAGCATCTTATATGTATGCCCAGCTGTTTTTACGTGTTGAGAATTCAGTGGTTGTGTGTAGATTTGCTGTGAGAATTTTCGGATGGTACTGATCATTGGGATCATTCTGCCTTCGTTGTTATAGGTCGTCATGGAATATCTAGCCGGCGGCTCACTGACAGACGTCGTCACGGAAACGTGCATGGACGAGGGTCAGATCGCGGCCGTCTGCCGTGAGGTGCTGCAGGCACTGGAGTTTCTCCATGACAACCAGGTTATACACAGGGATATCAAGAGTGACAACATCCTGCTCGGAATGGATGGTGGCGTGAAACTAAGTACGTGGCTCACATGCTCCCGATAATTGATTCGAGGGAAGGTGGGTTGAAGCTATGTGTGTGGCATTTTATAGCGAATGTGGCTGGTGGGTCAAGCTATGTAGCAGAGATGCTGCCTAGAAATGGTTGGTAGGGTCAAATTATGTAAATGGGTGACATGCTACTGAGAATGGTTGATGAGGTTAAACGGAGTACGTGGCTGACATGCTATTGAGAATGGATTAAAGGGGACGTGGGGTTAAGCTGTGTGGATTGTATGCAACAGAAAGCAGATGGTGAGTTCAAGCTATATAAGCGACAAGTGTGGTGCAATTAACCCACGCACGTAACTGATGTGGTCGTGGCACTAAAATTATATGTTGCCTGCAAGCGCAAATTGAATACATTTACATTTTTGTTACAAGCTTATAGCATAAAAAGCAAGATAATATATATATTGAGAATATAATATATATATATATATATATACAACTGCCAGCGGGTTAAAAATGGGAAACCGACAAGTTGTTTGACACATGGTTTCACATTACTTTTATCGACTTGCTGGGTTCTAAAAATAATAGTAGAAGTGGCTTACTACACGTGCGTGTTCACCTCACAAAAATGTGAATGTTGCAATGCTATACGTACAGCAATAGACAATAATTATAAAAAAGTTTTCTGGGCAATCTTTTCCTAAATTATGCTTTGGCGAAATACTAGCAATTATTCACTATTATAGGATTTTTATTTGTGTCATTGCCACCATGATCGTTTTGGAAACATAGGCCTATTGCGAGACTGAATCTCCTCTTCATTATAGTTGTTAACCCCTGTTCTAATTTTTCTGTGCTTCGCTTTTAGCTGACTTTGGCTTTTGTGCACAAATATCGCCTGAGCAGAGCAAGCGAACCACAATGGTTGGCACTCCATATTGGATGGCCCCAGAGGTGGTCACTCGTAAACAGTACGGACCAAAGGTTGACATATGGAGTTTGGGTATAATGGCGATTGAGATGATTGAGGGCGAACCACCATATCTGAATGAGAATCCATTACGAGTAAGTTCTTACCTGTACTGGCAATAGAAATGTCATGCTCGTAATTGTAGAATTGTATTTCATTGGACACTAGTAAAAGGTATTGAACACCCTTTATTCACTCTTTTTAAAGTCAGCCACAGCTTTAGGAGATCAGGTCCATGTTACATTAGTGGCCACTATAAATAAATCGTCTAGATTTGTAACATAAGCTTGTCAGTACTTTACATGTGATAACCACTGGACTAACATTAGTAGCAGTTAGCAGTTAGCACCAGTTGTGCGATTGTCACTTTGGGAGGCTTTAATTAACCCCCTGCTTTATGGAGTATTAATATCTCTGTTTATTTTTAGGCACTGTATCTTATTGCAACAAATGGAAAGCCAGATATCCAGCACAAGGAAAAACTATCGCCAGTGTTCCAGGACTTTTTGGACAGGTGTCTGGAAGTGGATGTTGACAGGCGATGGGGTGCTTGTGACCTTCTGTTGGTGAGTTGACTTACAGAAAGTCACAAAGTCCATGTTTTATCCATTAATTCCAGTTCGTAGTGACATCTTTAATCTTTGTTGTATATTGTATGCAGAATTTTATCCTATTTACTCATAACCATACTAAACTGATAATAGAGTCCTTTCTTGGTAAGTGTGTACTGTGGTTACCAGTGTTCGAAATAAGGGCTATCTGTTTGTCCTCACTTGTCCATTTCCACGGAGGACAAGTAGACCTGTCCAGTAGCTTGTCCGCTGGACAAGCAGCTTTTCAGAACAACTTTTTAGAGCAATTTTTCATCATTTTCTACCATTGCTGGTCAGAAAGTCAGAGTCAGGACTGACCATGTATTGTTATTATAAAACTTTGAAGCTTCAACTTTGTTAAGACAAGTAATAACTTAAATAAATAATAATTGTGCTTCTTTATGTTCTTTCAAGCTTGGTGCCTAATTTGAACTTTTATAATGAACTGCATTAAAATTACAAAGTAAGATATTAGGTCTAAAATTTAATTTGATTAAAAATTTATTACACCATTGCTATATTTCTATGTTATTAATCAGGATAAGCAAAAATTTTGCAGGACAAGCAGAATTTTTCCCTTATTTCGAACACTGGTTAAGTAACTAATTTTAATTTCCTTGTCACTCAGCTAATTATTGGTATTATATCTGCAGCACCCATTCCTGAAGCTGGCAAAGCCTCTAGCCAGTCTTACACCACTGATTCTGGCTGCCAAAGAAGCTGCGAAGAGCCATTCGTAATATACACAACGAGGTAACATCCGTGGTTGGGTGCTGCCATCTGGTGCACGTGATGGATATAAAGGAACATGACCTGCACGCATTTGAATTGAAATCTTAGTGTTGTAGTCTACTTCAGTATGCGCCGGTCTACCGGTCCTCTTTGCTGTGCATGTGCACAGCTATCTGTCATTTGAGCAAGTGACACAGCGTGATATAGAAATTAACGGCAGAACTGCAGCATGACAGGTATTGCAGCTAGATGTATAAAGTGGCATACAATGCAGCAGTTTGTGAGTAGAAGTCGAAATCCAACGTGCAGTTAACAAATGTAATATCATTAGCGTAGCGTGATCCGTGCTTCTGTAACTTGTTATAGATAGTAACAACCCCCTGAAATCCTGAGCTTCACACCCTGCCAATTGTAGGTCTTTGTAGGCTGTGGAAATGCGTGATTTAGCTGCGTTTGTAGCATGTGCACAAACGATGAAGACTTCGGTTTCACGTGAATGTGTACATTGGTGAATGTAGGTAGTAGTGATGCGTTCCATGTTTTGGCTCAAAACCCATACACACTGTGTCGTCATCTACCACGGATGTGATTACCTCGATCGTATGTATGACATACTGACGGCTTCATTTTAATGTCAGGCACATTTTCTTGCAACATATACATTGCTTACAAGAACGACTTCAATTGTCGGAAAAGAAACGTTTATACATTTTATACGTAAGCTTTTTATAGAGCAAATTTTGCTTCTGAAATCTTATTTTTAACAACTCGTTCATTTCTGCCAGTATATGTATATTTTAAAATGGTTTGCATACTGGCATGGCTGTACCAAAGATTGTTGAAGGTTATTGTGCACGTTGTATCATGGTTGTTGTCATTGTGGCTGTTTGCATCGAGTTTGAATGGCGTGCTTTTTTATATTTTAAAACTTGCACATTGCGTTTGTATCGATGTGATTGAAGAGGTAGGGTTGTAAACAGCATGAGTAATGATGGAATCTTTGTAGCACGTTTATTTTTTATATTAAGTGATACGGTTGGTTGGTATTTTATTGTGCGCACGTACCGTCTATTTCATTCGCTGTTGGCTTAAAATTCTGCACATTGGTTTAACGCTTTCGATGAGTCTATATAGAGAACAATGCAGGAGTCGGTCACTATAATCTATTCACTTGGTAATTGCAAGAACCACTATGCCTTCAAACTGTGGTCAGTTATATCCTTTGTGAGCAGTGATATTGCTTGGACGGTGTTGATGTTGTTCTAGACCAGTGGCTTTTTATACAATTTTATCAAGAGGGTGTATACATTTTATTCGACTGATCATATCCTTGTGGCTCTGCGATGTTTAGCATGTTATTGTTATTGCAGGTTGTGTTTGTCAGAACCGCGAGTCGATGCATGAATTCCTTTGTTGCTTTTGCTAGGCTTGGGCAATACACATTTAAAATATCACAGGCTTTTACTGGACATTCTTGAAATTAAGTCTAACAAGCTCCGTTTCCATTGCCCTTGAAGCCTATGGTTGAGTAAGCCTCTTTGTGGATAGGATATATTGGATCTTTACAGGAAGAATCCTTATGCATGAATGGTAATTAGTTATAGCGATATCACCAGGAGTGGATTTTAGTCTGTCAGTTATTCGTGATATCATGAGCTAGTGTCCACCTCAAGAGGTTAGTTCCCTCCCATTACTAATATTACTACGTGAGAAAGTAGCCCCCATTTTGTTTAGCTCTTCTTTTTTCATTCAGTATTACATGCAACCAATGTCCATCTTACAGTTTGATTGCAGGTCATATTCTTATGGGCGGGCCTTCTCACATTTTCCCCTAGCAAGTCGATCGTAACGTGAGCCTTCGTGATTTGTAAATGTACTTACTTCACAAGATTTCGAGCTGTCCTTTTGCACTGATTATGGTCCTGTTTGTATATCGGCTGGTTGTGAACCAATAATGGTGCCACGCACCAAAATTTTGGGTAAGGTAGAAAACATTTAGAATCGGAGTCATGATCTTGTAAAAAAGCATCGCACGTGCTTTTGTTTTGCATTGGAATATCATTGTGATAGTTTGATATTATTGTTTTATGTGTATCGTGATTAAATTATTATCTTTTCTTATATGCTCCCAATAATGTCTAGGTTTCTATCCATATTAGATTATGTACGCGTAATCACATGTAATCAATCTCCACATTTTACTTTCAAGTGTGGTGTGATGTCATGTATGCTAGTAGATAATATAGAACTTAAGAATGCCATATAATATAGCCGCAAAATGCCATTGCTGGTGTACTTTTGAAATCGTAGTGGCCGATTTTGAGTATCGTCTATGCCAAGTAGAAGTTTTTTGTAATTTAAGCGATTTTTAATAAACAAAATAATATGTAAAATAAAATTCGACATTTTTTCTCATATTCTTTGCAATTAGTTTTGCGTCCAGGCTACGTCTATTCATGAAGTAGCATTACCACAGCAGTAATGCATCCAGAGGCTACCACAATTAAATCACGAGGAATCAGATGATTTCATGTCGTTTCTCATGCATAATGGCCCAGCGTATGCCGGACGTATCAAAATTTCTCTAAAACGCTGGCATACGCTGAACTATCGATGTTTTTTCAATTTTGGGCGTATACATAGCGTATTCATAACGGGTTGGACGTATACTTAACGTATTAGTAATGTATATAGAACGTTTCGATAACTTGTAGATAACTTATACCAACGAATGCTTAGCGTGTTGCCGGCGTTCACAACTTATGCCCAACGATAGTCTAACTTATTGCATATAGTCTTATTATATTATTACATATACAACTTATACTTATACATATACAACTTATATATTATTATATATACAACTTATTGCATATAACTTATTGCATATAGTCTAACTTATGCATAGCGCGCGGCAGCGTATCGCCGACGATCACGTGTCGTAGCCTATAAAAAGGCTGCCGCTCGACGATTCAAATAAAACCGCACTAGACTCGCAGTATCAACATCAGCCTGTCGCAGTATCAACATGTCAATAGCATTTTTATATACCAATTCCCCTAAACGCTGCCAATCGCGCATTATACGGTACTGTAAGTTAGAAACGAAGTTCAGTGAGTTCTGTGGTCGTCCGGAACACGTCAAATACGTCTACATACGTCAATATGCGTTGGAGATAAGTTACACATAGGTTCAAAGCACGTACGTTACTCATAGGTTAGAAATAAGTTTTGGGTACGCTAGACATTATCTCGACGTGTTTCGACTTATGAGTAACTTACAAGTAACGTGTGTGAACGTGTGTCAACGATCGCATAACTTACCTACAACTTATGACCCGCGTATGCGGGACGTATGGGCATACGCTGGCATACGTCGCAAAATTTTGAGCAGGCTCAAAATTTTTCGACGATCTCGCCGTACTACGACGTATACCAGCGTGCTTCAGCGTGCTTCAGTGTGCTCTTAACTTATACAAAGCTTACCCATAACTTATTCGACGTACGCCAGCGTATTCACCAAATTTTGGATACGTCCGGCATACGCTGGCTAAATCGTCAATGTGTGACAGGGCCATTACAGTGCACTAGGTTCGCACGTGGCGATAATACAATACAATGAAAAATGGTTACTCCTTGTATTTCGTGGTGCCGGTGGTCTTGTCTCCCACCCATGATACGCCATTCGACCGTACAGTACGTATGCTGCATTGCATCTGTGCCGTTGTAATGCTACAGTCTTCGCGTGTGCACGTACACGTGCGTGCGTGCGTGCGTGCGTGTGCACGTGCACGTTCGTGCGTGTGTGCGTGCGTGTGCACGTACACGTGCGTTCGTGCGTGGGTGTGCACGTACACGTGCGTGCGTTCGTGCGTGCGTGTGCACGTACACGTGCGCGCCTGCGTGCGTGCGTGTGCACGTACACGTGCGTGCGTGCGCGCTAGTACACGTACACGTGCGGGCGTGCGTGCGTGTGCACGTACACGTGCTGGCGTGCGTGCGTGTGCACGTACACGTGCATGCATGCGTGCGTGTACACGTACACGTAGGCGTGCGTGCGTGTGCACGTACACGTGCATGCATGCGTGCGTGTACACGTACACGTACACGTGCGGGCGTGCGTGCGTGTGCACGTACACGTGCGTGCGTGCGTGCGTGCGTGCGTGCGCGTGTGTGCACGTACACGCGCGTGCGTGCGTGTGTGCACGTACACGCGCGTGCGTGCGTGTGTGCACGTACACGCGCGTGCGTGCGTGTGTGCACGTACACGCGCGTGCGTGCGTGCGTGTGTGCGTGCGTATGCACGTACACGTGCGTGTGTGCGTGCGTGCACGTGCACGTAGAAGTGCGTGTGTGCGTGCGTGTGTGCGTGCGTGTGCACGGACACGTGCGGGCGTGCGTGCGCGCGTGTGCACGTACACGTGCGTGCGTGCGCGCGTGTGCACGTACACGTGCGTGTGTGCGTGCGTGCGTGAGTGTGTGCGTGCGTGTGCACGTACACGTGCGAGCGTGCGTACGTGCCTGCGTGTGCATGTACGCGTGCGCGTGCGCGTGCGCGTGCCGCGTGCTACCTACTCAGACAACATTTGGCTAGGCACATGCTCAGACAAAATTTCTGTTGCCATTCGCTAAACCTCATCATGGCAAACAGTGTTAGGAAAACAGTGTCACGCACTTTCTTTATAATACTGCTCACATTTATAATATTAATGTGTTTGTATCAATTTAGACGCTCTTCAATTTACTATCCTCATCAACTTCATAAATTTGGACACATTTGGAATGTATATCTCAAGCGAAATAGGCAAGTACTAGCAAGTATCTATATAATAATTTTTCGTACTTCATTCCTACGCATCAGGTTCGATTCGAACACTTTGCTTTTTGTTATTTATTGGGTTAAATGTTTAAAATAAACATATTTAGAAAATCTAATGGAAAATCTCCCTAGAAACATGCACGATTCAGTTCACTTCCACGAGGTGCGCTGGCTGTAGACTTACAGGGGTGTTGCTATCGCACCCGGCAGTTAGATGCGATATGATATGACTACTAGGCACTTAGGATATGACTACTAGGCACTTAAAAAAAAAAAACCCTAACCTAACCTAAACCCTAAACCTAACCTAAACCCTAAACCTAACCTAAACCCTAAACCTAACCTAAACCCTAACCCTAACCCTAATAAAAAAAAAATTTAAATTAAAGTGCCTAGTAGTCATATCATATCGCATCTTTCTGTCCTTTGCGTTGCTATCCCCCGGGCGTGGAGGGAGGTCACGTGATAACGTTGACGATGACGTTCAAAAATTTAACCCTAACGGTAACCCTCACTCCAACACCGCCAACACTAACTCTCCCACTAAATATATATGTGTCGCCGCGCTATATATAGGCGTTGTGATCCACAAAAATTTATCTATGGTGTGGGGACAGATATCATGATGCAAAAACCCTAACCCTAATCCTAATCCTAACCCTAACCCTAACCCTAACCCTAACCCTAATCCTAATCCTAACCCTAACCCTAATCCTAACCCTAATCCTAACCCTAAACCTAACCCTAACCCTAATCCTAACCCTAATCCTAACCCTAACCCTAACCCTAACCCTAATCCTGACCCTAACCCGAATCCTAACACTATCTCAACACTAGTGCTGCCACGTTGCGGTCACCTCCCTCCACGCCCGGGAGATAGCATTACCCGACTTACAGCTGTTGCATGTTACAAACAGCTGGCTGTTTGCTGTTACAAACTGCTGTTTGTAACAGAAGCTTATTGTTACAAAAAGCTGTTTGCTGTTACTGTTACTGCTGGCTGTTTGCTGCAGCTGGCTGTTGCATGTTACAAACATGCAACCACGCTGTGACGCAACCACAGGCTTAGGGCAAGGGATACAGTAAGGGCAGAGCACTTAAATCAACGATAAAGTGATTGTAAGCTGATAAGTAAGTTGATTGTAAGTTGATAAGTTGATTTAAGTGCTCTGGTAAGGCACGTCCACAGGCAAGGGATACAGTAGTCTGTCACGTAACCTTGCAGTGGATTCGCCAGGGCACACACGCTGGCTGTGGAATCAAGTCCTCCCCCACCTGCACGCTCGCACTCAGCGCATATCTATCTATCAATCTATCTATTTTTCTATCTATCTATCTATATCTTTATATATATATATATATATATAATATATCTATATATATATATTACATATATATATTATTCCACTTCATGCAGAATGTGAAGCTGTGACCTTGACTTTGCGTGAAAGGCAATTAACATCAATAGGGTTCCACCCCCCCCCCCCGCCTAAGGTCCCCGTTCGTGGACCAAGTTTGAGAGTTTGCTACCTTACACGGTTGCGAAAGACATATCGAGCCAGACAGCACACAGCACACACACAGCACGCACAACGTACACACGTACACGCACGACCACACGCACCACCATCAACGCAGCAGCAGCACCGGCACACGCACACGCACACAGGGCGCCGACCACGTAACACGGCACCACACGGCACACGCACACGCACGACGCGGCACCCACGACACACCACACCAGCAACACTCCACAAGACCACGCCACCAACCATCAGCAACACAAAGGCGCTGAAAACAATACGTTCCGCTACACTACCGTGCGGAAGGATATAAACATTACTGCGAAGCGTTTTGCCTAATTTTCCCCAAGAATCATTATTATAGTCAAACCCGCGTTAGTGAAGACTGCACGGCCAAAGAAAAAATAATTGTATTAAGCGGTTTTGTATTAAACCACTTCAGCATATATTAGCCCGACTTAACAAAGAAAAAATTATGGATACAAGGTGCTGTACAAGGTATTTATAATAGGTTTATTAATGTATAATTAATGAACTTTTAGTAGCGTTAACATTGTTCACAAATAGATCCATTACTTCAAAGGCGCTTAAACTCCCCATTAATTACTAAATATTTCATTACTACAGTCGCAACCCCGTAAAATAGTACGAAACTGACGGTCCAAAGAAAAATAATCGTATTAAGCGGGTTCCATAATATATATTAGCCTTAAGGGTTGAAGAGAAACAACACATGGATTAGAAGGTGTGGTACAAAGTGAATTTATATAGAANTCGCCGGTTCTGTCGACAAAAATCGCCACGTGTGCGCCGGGCTTAAGGGCCACATGTACAAAGTCCACGGGCACACGCGCTGGCTGTGGAATCAAGTCCTCACCCACCTGCACGCTGCCGGAAGCGGCCATTTCGCGAGTAGTAATAATAATAGTAATAAGTCATGATCGTAAATATAGGTGACAATAATTAAACGTTAATCGTAATTTATTACAAACACTGTATGCAATGTTGTACAAGACTGGGATCTGTGTCTGCGATCCCTCAACTTGCCAGTTTCTCAAAGCTATTTCGTGTGCTTTGTAAACAAGCGGACTTTTTGCGATTCATACTTTTCGCACTGATATTATTTCCAGAAGGTATGAGATTTTCTCGCTGACAATATGTTTAAAAGTATTTGCGACGATGGAGCTATTTATATCGATTTTATCATTCATAGGGTAGTATTTAAATTGACTACGTCACGAATTTTCTATGGTGTATATTTGTAAAATTTTTGTTGCAATTTTTTTTACTTGAAAAGTAAGTACTAACGGCACTAAATGTATCCTCAAATTCTTACCTGATAAGATTGTTTTTCAACTAGTTAAAAATCCAAAATTCGGGGCGATTTGATATATTGATCATGTAATAGCTTTCTATGGGCTATGTATGAGTAACGAGGGTTTACTCACATCAAATGGAATAGCAAAATAGGAAGTATAATGCAGCAATTTAACTATCAAAGCGAACAGAATCACTTGCATTTTGTGAAAAAGTGGACATGATTTTTTTTACTTTTACTATTTACGGTTTGCTACAGCTACCGTGGAGTTCATATAGTGCGCGTTTTGATAGATTGCGCATTTTTAAGAGCACGTACGTGCGATTCGCCTCATTGTGCGAGCTTCTGTGCGTCATACTAGTTTACCTGCGCGTTTTGCAGTAAGTATATTGTAGACACGTGATTAGCGCTACCTTGTTTAAGAGGTTACCTTTCTCGATCGGTGTCTTCTAACAAGAGCCTCGAGAAGCGATGGCTTCCACCTTATATACGCCACGCCCCTTTTTCCTACGTCACCTCTCGTTATAGCTCCCTTCTCCGCTTCCTCCGGCCAACTGGACATACCAAATACGGGAATGCAGTCCTATACCTTCTCCATTACTCAGAGCGAATGCTACGGATATGCATGTCTTCGCTCTCGGCTCGTACTTGGCCGAATTCCATGATGCCATTCCTGGCCTGATGTCATAGGTCATCTGGTCAGCGTCTAGGTTGTCACCAGGCGTAATGCCCGAGGAAACCTTAGCCTCGCGTTCGACCATTGCTTACTCTCGTACGTGCTCGACTGGCTCGCGTAGCGTCCATTCTC
>NW_014577925.1:115123-132347 GCF_000485595.1 Priapulus caudatus
AAAGATAGACGATAGACATATACGATGTAGAGGAGATAGACGATAGACATATACGATATGTAGAGAAGATAGACGATAGGCATATATGATGTAGAGGAGATAGACGATAGACATATACGATGTAGCGGAGATAGACGATAGACATATTATACGATGTAGAGAAGATAGACGATAGACATATACGATGTAGAGGAGATAGACGATAGACATATACGATGTAGAGAAGATAGACGATAGGCATATATGATGTAGAGGAGATAGACGATAGACATATACGATGTAGCGGAGATAGACGATAGACATATACGATGTAGCGGAGATATACGATAGACATATACGACGTAGAGAGCCAGAGAGGAGTAGAACAAGAAAAAACTAACGCGGCGACGATACCCACTCATTATTAAAAATCACAGTACAATAGTTAAGTTCAAAATTAAAGAAGCACGACGATCGTAACTACCTGAATGACACAAAGTATCACCTTATGTGCTCTGCATTTTGTTGCAGAATATAATACCCTGAGTAGTATTCCATTCAATGTTCCTGAAAAATATTTTTTGTTTAGATATAGCACTCGGAAACTAGTCTTTATTTCTCTATTTTTATTATCCATATCAAAACGGACTCCGGCTGATTTCAAATGAGGACCTATGTATATAATGACTGTATAATGCTCGTTAGCTAAACAATTAACATTGTTTATAGCTGTAATACTATGAGCTAATGGTTTCAGGTACTGCTTAAAATTATTATTATATGATGACAGAGTTCGAGTTCTATTGTCGAGTTATAGCTTAAGGTAGTCATCTGTCATTTCGCGATAAAATTATTTCTTTTCA
This sequence comes from Priapulus caudatus, assembly GCF_000485595.1. NCBI lineage: Eukaryota > Metazoa > Priapulida > Priapulimorpha > Priapulimorphida > Priapulidae > Priapulus > Priapulus caudatus. The sequence continues at coordinate 115,966 of NW_014577925.1, forward strand.
TGTCCGATTACTAAAACAACTCTATTGGCGATTTAAAAAAAATAATTTCAACTTTTTTTCATAACAGAATTTGCTATTGGAGAATTGAACAACAGACTCTCCAGGCAATACACAACTCGTTTTCCTCAAGCTTCGTCAGGATTCGGTCGCTGCGAACGACTTGTTCCACATCAGTTCCACACTGTCATCACAGCGAAAGCACAAGTGCGTGCAAATGACGTTAAATTTACGAACCATGTCATTGACATTTCATTAATTCCCCGCAGACGTACGCTCCTGATACCAGCTGTCAATGCTAATGCGCACAGACCAGCGCTGCTCAGACCAGCGCACAGAACAGGTCTGCTACCATTATAAATAATTCAACGTAGATGACGGGTATGGGGGTGGGAAGAAGCTTATAATTACATAGTCCAACGCTCATCAGACGCGCAAACTTTTGTGTTTACCCTGAGCAGCTCCTGCGCCCCCCAAATCACTGGTTTCAGGCTACATAAAACTGTAAGAAACGCTATTACTCATATTATCTTTCTTGTTTCAGGATGGCACCCTCAAGATACGCATGATAATACTTGCCAGTGTTACGGGTGCAGGAATTCAAGAATTCTCAGTTACCATTGGCTATAGTCCACACAGGTCCGCAGCTATAAGACTAGAAGCGTTGCAGCGCATCAATATATACGCGGTCTTCCGTAACTGCGCCATCACAGATGGTGTCGACCAAGAGCTGTGTGCCTGTAATCTCAAACGGTCATTCCCAGACTTCACAGCCATTAAATTAATTAGTCAAGGAAAATACGTGAATGTCTTTGGCAAACCATCTCAAATTCGCATAGAAATCATACGGGAGTCAAGAGACAAATTCGGGAAATCTGAGCGTGTTGAAATAGCGATCATCAAACGCAACGTCGGCGATGCAAGGGTTGTGTACGAGGTAGCTAATCCATCCGAAAAGACTGTTTCATTTTACTTCAGCTTAACTGCAACAAACTGCGACGTATCTGCAAATGAAACTCAGCAAGTTACATTACGCCCAAGAGACATGAGATTTTTATCAATAGTCGTACCATGGAGTGGGCCTGTAAAATGCAGCCACAACTATAGCCTGACCACAGACTGATGTCGGCATGGTACAATCTAAACAGTGATAACCTCATAGCTGGCGTCAATGCACGTCATTAATATGGAGTAAAGGTCATACGGAGTCGAGCAGTTTATTAAATGAAATTAGGTTCATGTCGTAAACCTAAGCGATTTTTAGGGTGGCTACTAGCATGGACTCATATATATATATATACTAGCTATTACCCGTCCTCCAGACGGAGTACGGTCTGATTTGAGGATGGCGGTTTAACCATTTATCCTGTCATCACTTGTTATTTGTGCAGGATCGTGATTTACAGTAAACGAATAAATACTGGCATATTTAGAAGCTGCGAGTCATGATAAGCCAATATTTGTTTAAGGAGAAGATTGTATTCCAAATATATATAAAATCTGAATTTTTACTTAAAATGACACAGCTCGGGCAATTTCACGACAAGGCCCTTGCATTATTTAGATATTATTATTTGAAAATAGTCAACTTCTAGTTAGAAGCATGCAAATAATAAGTCAATTCTGTATAAAAAAAGAAGCAAAATGCATTTGAGTAATATTGAAGAAGGATTTTTCTTGATATAGGTTAGTGACGGGCGGCGGGCACGGTTTAACACCTCCCGTTGTCAAATATTTGTCACACCGCACGACATCAAAACATAACGGCAGCCAGGCGCGCACGCAGCGCACACACATACACCGTCACAGTCCAGCACACTCACCACACAGCAGCACGGCACACACACACCCACACACACCACTACACAGCACAACACGCGCACCACACAGCACACCCGGGCGCGCATACATACATAAATTATTCTACATACATACATACATACAATACCTACATACATACATAACAGTACATACTACATTACATACATACATACATACATACATACATCCATACATCGCATAGCATGTGCCATACATCCTAATACATCTCATACATCCATACATGCCAGTAACATGGCCATACATCCATACCACATCGCATACATCCGATAGCATGCTCATAACATCCATACATCCATGACATCCATACATCCAATACATCTCATGCGACTTCCATACATCATGAGCACTCCGCCATAACATTCCTATTTACCTGCGCATACATCCCATACATCCATACCAGCTCCTAAACTCCACTGACATACATTACATCCATACCATCCATACATCCATTACATGCATACATCCATCATCCCATACATCCCGATAACGATCGGCAATACTCATCCATAGCATCCATACATCCATACATCCATACATCTCAGTAACTCCATACATCCATACATCCATACATCCATGCATGCTCATACATCCCTACATCCATAATTCCATACAATCCATACATGCCATAACATGCTACATCGCATGACATCGCATACATTCCATACATACATACATCATATCATCGGCATACATTCATCACATCCATGACATCCATACATCCATAAATCCATACTAATCCATACTCCATACATCCATACATCCATAGCATACTAGCATCCATACTGCCATACATCCTACATTCCATAGCATCCTACATCATACATCCATACATCATACAGTGCCAACTACATCCATACATATTCCATAACATCCGATTACATTTTTACATGCCATATTCATCCATACATGCCATACATCCATAGCATCATACATCCATAATAGCATCATCATCGGCATACATCCATACATAACATCCATACATCCATACTCCACATACATCAATAATTGCCATACATCATACATCCATACATGCCCTACATCGCATTACATTCCATACTCCATAACTCCATACATCCATACATACATACATCAATGACATACATACCATACATACATATCATTACATACATACAATAGCATACATACATACATACAACATAAATACATACATACATTACATACATACATACAGGGGGTACGATACATACATACATCACAGTACATTACATACATACATACACCTATCACACATAATGCACAATACGGACAGCATACATGCACATAGACACACATACCACATACACACAGTACACACACTACACACACACAGCACATCAACCGACACCCACCCACAGCACCACCACACAGGCACACATCACATACATACATACNCACGTGCGTGCGTGCGTGCGTGCGTGTGTACGTACACGTGCGTGCGTGCGTGTGCTTGTATCGAACAATATCACGCATCTGCTTGCTGCCAACCGTTAAACTGCGCATGTGCGCATATGACGTCAATGTTTATAAACATGAAACAACGTCATGTAGTAGTATATATGCGTGTATACATAAACTATATGTGATTTTAGATCATTATATGCTCGGGATTGCAATAATTGTAGATCCGGCCTGTGCATAACGAAAATGTGTGCTTGAAAAAAATAATGATCGGAAAAAATATTGGTCCGGCCATGGCCGGACTTGCCGGACCGGCTCGCGAATTTGCGATTCCCAAACCGTATAGCTTTGGAAGAAAAATTGAGTAACGTGATTGGCTAGAAAAATTTTAGGACACGCATTATTAGTCAACAAGCTAATATATTAAGTTATAAGCTAATATTATAAAGAAATATATTTAATTCAGAACATAAACAAATGTTACAGAACAAATAAATGCAGAAACAAATAAAATACAAAGAAATACATAACGCAGAGGAAAATAAAAACACCATATGGCGTTCGAACGCGGTGCCTTACGATCACGAAGCGAACGCTCTGGCGTTAATTGACCCACTAAGACAGATACTAAATTCGTGGATATAGAAATCTGTTAACCCTAACCTTAACCATAACCCTAACCCGAATCCTAACCCTAACCCTAACCCTAACCCTAATTCTAAAATAAAACAAAATTAGCCAAAAATAATAAGAAATAAAATAAATAAGCCCCTGTGCAAAATGCGCGATGGTGTGCGCGCGATAGTGGGCGTGTCCTATACATTTTCTAGCCAATCACGTTGCTCAATTTTTCTTCCATAGCTATATGGTTTGGGAATCGCAAATTTGCGACCGGCTCCGCCGGCCCTGAATAGTCCCATAACATCTCTGTCTTGCCGGTTTCACGTAGCTGGTTTCCTCGAGTTTTCCCACAATAACTCCATTCCACAACCTCCCGCGTTTCGCACAGTGTGTTCACAACCAAGGGCTGAATAGTTATTTTACACTTTGAATGCAGAGAAGGATGGATTTATTTGGCGCGATTGACAGCACGTCATTGGTCAATGTGATATAAAGGGCGCTAGTCATGAACTTAGATCCTTTTGGAAACAAAGGAATTAAAACAACATCTTTTGGAACCAAACTCAATGTTTGAAGGCTGTTCGTGAAGGGATATACTATCTTTTGGGTCAAATGGATATCATACACGATGTATAAAGGGCTATACTCACTGTGGTTCAATGGTACCAATTTATTTGTGACCAAAAGTGGAATTAACACCTTTTGGAAATCAGCTCTTCATATATATATATATCAAGAGTACATAATAGAGAAGAGTATGACACCGTTTTAACAGCGTTTTGCATAGTTTTCAACTTGTAAATATTCTATCAATATGTGAATAAATATATTCAAACTTTACCTTGTTTTCGTCTATGATTCTCCCTTAAATTGACTACGTCACGAATTTTCCATGGTAAAATTTGTAAAAAAAAATTGCCATTTTTTTACATTAAAAGTAAGAACCGACGTTACTAAATATATCCTCAAACTCTCATCTGATAAAAATGTTTTTACGTTGGTTAAATTTGCAAAAATCTAGACGATTTGGTAATTTCTGTTGTCTAACACTATTCCCCCAGTACTGTTCAGATACTGGTGTCTCTCTGTTTTTCACCGGCATATTAGGGCATATAAAGAAGGTATATAAGCATGAAAAGTAAACAGAAACACTAATTGTATTTACATACATTTTATTTTGTACAAATAACACACAAATATACTTATTGATGGTGCTAGAAATTCGTGACGTAATCACTTTAATCATATGACACCACAAATTTACCTGAAAATCGTATATGTTCTTCAAAAAAGTTCTTTGAATACGACACGGTTTCAGAGTTTTCCCAAATGTTCGCATGTATTCGGCGCATGTTGATATGCGGCGGCAGCACCAGGTTGTAACTACGGGACGCTGGGGGCTGTTGGGGGATATTAGGCAAGCACAGTAAAAGCATTTGTTTCGCTTCCTTATCATCAGGAACACAATGGCAACACGGCTAAAATCAGCTGCTAGCTCGCCGTGAGCACACATTTATTTCTAGCACGCTGGAAACGCTACACGCTGAATACAATTTGATGCCTAATATCCCCAACAGCCCCCAGCGTTCCGTCATAGACAATAGATAACTAATCCGATAATAAACTTGCGCCGAATACATGCGAACATTTGGGAAAACTGTGTGAAACCGGGTCGTATTCAAAAAACATTTTTGAAGAACACATACAATTTTCAGGTAAATTGGTGGTGTCATATGATTAAGGGAGAATCATAGACGAAAACAAGGTAAACTTTGAATATATTTATTCACATAATTACTGATAGAATATTTACAAGTTGAAAACTATGCAAAACGCTGTTAAAACGGTGTCATACTCTTCTCTATTATGAGCTCTTGATATATATGCAAGTCCTGGTTTATGTATTTGCCCTGCGTAGATGCGTGTATCACGCGCTCGTTTTTTTGTGAGTGCGCTGGTGTCTAGTGAACTGCGGGCAGTAAACTTGCATTCACACTTGTCACATGCAAACGGTTTCTCTCCTGTATGAGTGCACGTGTTGCTTAAGATTTTCGAAGCTCGTATATCTGTGTTCACATATATCGCACAAGTACGGCTTTTCCTGTGTGAGTGCGCATGTGTTTCTTGAGATCACTGAAGGTCTTACCCTTGTATTCACATTTGTCACATGGAAATGGCCTCGCTACCATGTGACTGCGCATGTGTCGCGTGAGTTCACTGGACGACTTATATCTGCATTCACATATATCGCACGCATATGGCCTCTCTCCCGTGTGAGTGCGCATGTGCACCTTCAGATTATTGCGGGTAGTATATCTGTGTTCACATATATCGCACGCATACAGCTTCTCTCCCGTGTGAGTGCGCATGTGTTTCTTGAGATCACCGGAGGATGTACACTTGTATTCACATCTCTCACATGCAAACGGTTTCTCTCCCGTGTGAGTGCACATGTGTCGCTTAAGATTATGGAAGCTGGTATATCTGTGTTCACATATATTGCACGCATACGGCTTTTCTGCTGTGTGAGTGCGCACGTGTGTCTTGAGATGACTGGAGGTACTACACCTGTATTCACATATATCGCACGCATACGGCTTCTCACCAGTGTGAGTGTACATGTGCACCTTCAGACTACCGAGGGTAGCATATCTGTGTCCACATATATCACACATGTATGGCTTTTCTCCCGTGTGAGTGCGCATGTGTTTCTTGAGATCACTAAAGGTCTTACCCTTGTATTCACATTTGTCACATGGAAATGGCCTCTCTACCATGTGACTGCGCATGTGTCGCGTGAGTTCACTGGAGGACTTATATCTGCATTCACATATATCGCACGCATATAGCCTCTCTTCCGTGTGAGTGCGCATATGTTCCTTGAGATGACTGGAGGTACTACACCTGTATTCACATATATCGCACGCATATGGCCTCTCTCCCGTGTGAGTGCGCTTGTGCACCTTCAGACTACCCAGGGTAGTATATCTGTGTTCACATATGTCACACATGTATGGCTTTTCTCCCGTGTGAGTGCGCATGTGTTTCTTGAGATCACCGGAGGCCGTACACTTGTATTCACATCTCTCACATGCAAACGGTTTCTCTCCCGTGTGAGTGCTCATGTGTTGCTTAAGATTATGGAAGCTCGTATATCTGTGTTCACATGTATCACACGCATACGGCTTTTCCGCTGTGTGAGTGCGCACGTGTGTCTTGAGATGACTGGAGGTACTACACCTGTATTCACATATATCGCACGCAAATGGCTTCTCTCCTGTGTGAATGTGCATGTGACTCTTAAGATGATCTAGCCTGGAGCTGGCGTATCCACACACATCACACACGTAGGACTTCTCTCCCCCAAGGTGTGGCATATCTGAAGGAGAAGGCTCCATCAGACAGATCGCTCAGATTTGCGGGGTTTCGAGCCGCTTGCTTACGCTCTCCTGCTGGGAAAAAGATAGCGAAATAAATATCATCATTGACGCACTGCAACACTGTGTAACGACGACGATGACGTTACCCGTTTCAAAGTAGATTTGTTGTAAAGATGAAATAAAGAAAACTCCAAAGTCCAAGCAGTTGTGTTCAGCAAATAGTATTATTGTTTCTCAACCCACATGCGCGCGCACAAAGGCACGCAGCCTCGTGATTCGCACACTCACCTCCAATCTCCTCACAACCAAGAAACTTCCCTTTATACATTTCTAGCTAACAAAGAAAGTCGTGCGCGCCCGGACAACCACACCCGCTGCCCACATGCACAACACTTCCCTCTCGACCGTTTCGCATCTCCATCATCTATACTACATCAGACGCGCTGCCGCCGCCTAACGCATTATGCAACCCCCGTCGTGACATTTCTAAACACTACTATTTCTACCATCTGCAAACCACACTTTACAACTGCATGTCACACTGCACTAGACGTAACAAGGTATCGTACAATGAAAGTGTCAATGACACTGTAGCTCACCACAAATAACGTTTTTATAATATTCAGAGTTATGAACTGCCTATAAAAGCGGAGCTCCTGATGTGTAACGTGTAAGATTGAGAGGATACGCTTATTCCACGTAGCTGCTATGTACCACGTGACAATGGTGTTTCCCTGCCTATAACACAACTTTTGTCAAAGGTTAATTGGTTGCATGGAAGTGTTTACTTCGTAGGAGTTTTTCTAGGCGGTAGCACACGGTTGCCATCTGTATATCGCAATAATAATTTATAAACCAAAATGAATCACAATTTGTGACGGTAGATGGTGCTATACCCGCTTTGTAGCAATGGCATTCGAAATAAATAGATTATGCTGCGTTCCGACATGTTTTGTAAAACTTTACTCTAATATAGACATTTTATCGGCAGGCTGGAGAGGAAATACCAATATTGCATTAAAGATATTGTCAATGAAATCTTGTAAAACGAACCAGATGAGTGTGACACCACAGACTGTTTGTTATGGGCGTTTTTTGCATAAATTGCATAAACCTACCTAATTTGCATAATTTTTTTTTTAAATATCAAAACCCCTAGCCCTTATCACATACCAAAAATGAGCAAAAACCGTTCAACCTGAACTGACTAATGGCAATTTCCATTTTTCCCAAAAAATCGCCGTGGCTCGAAAGTACGCCGACTGGCGTGCTCCAAAATAGGACGTTCCATATAGGAGCATAGCAGTAACAACTACACCCAATTTCAAACATGTGGGTCAAACGGTTCCTGAGTTATCGTTGACCAAAACCAAATGTTGACGGACGGACGTACGACAAACGACGACCCATGGCAATAGCTCAGCTTGACGATGTCAAGGTGAGCTAAAAATGGGGGCCATGGCTACAAATGCAAAAGTCGGGACATTGCCAAATTATGAAATATAGCAAAATACGCGTGAGTGATGTATGGAGAGTGAAATAAAAGCTTTTGCATCTCACAGAGAAAAATTCTAATCGAACTATGGCAGGGCTACCGCTGGCATTCGCCACCTTCACAAAATGCGATGAATAAATAACAGTGGCGATTTTACTACATTAAGTGACGAATAATTAATTGCTCAGAAAATTAGAATTGACGAATGAAATTGTCAAATGAAGTATCGTGTCATGAAAAGTTTTCGTACACATCTTTTCTCGTACCCATCACCTGTTTATGCCTTGCTTAGCATATACGATATAGTAAACAGTGGCTATAGTTTTTGGCTCAGCTGACGAAGTCAGATGCAGCTTGTAGAATCACATGAATGTCCGTGCGTGCGTCCATCCGTCCGTCCGTCCGTGCATCAACAGTTACGGCACAAATCTTAACCACGCGACTTACGATCTTGATATTCGGGACGTCGGGGGGGAGGGGGGGATCGCGAAAAGGACTTGGGATGTCAAATTTGGGGGTCAAGAGTCAAAGGTCAAAATGTGTCAATGGAGGGGGAATATTTGCCCCTTAACTTAAGGTATAGGAGGAAATACAGAATTGCGGCACAAATCTCAACGGTTCGACCTACGCTCTTAATATTCGATGTATAGTGTGATGGGGAGAAAACCCATCCCCAGTGCAAAATTGGAAGTCACAGGTCAAAAGGCAGTGGGGGAAAGGTCAGATATCAGACATTTTCTGAGGACACGGTCTAACGGACAGAGTGCAAAACTTTTTTGTTTCAGCGCTGACCTACCATTTTTATCACTTTATTGAAAGGACCGTGAAATCTACTTTCCGCTGATGTGCGAAGAGTAAGTGTCTGATAACCTTTTGACCTTCAAGAGGAGGGTTAAACATGGATTTGTTGACTATTAACAAAGGACTGAACTGCTTTTGCTATTAGAGCCCCCTCCACCACCCACCCTCCACCACCACTACGCTCGCGCTCGACGCGTATCCATGATAACGTTAATATAGCAAAGTCATTAAAATTACACAGCTATATCTTTATTAGTGTACTACCGGTATAGCAAAGCCTATCAACGGGGTGGGGGGAGGGCGCACTTGATTCGGTTGCTAGTGAGTTTATCAGAAGAATACGCGGCTACAGTACACGTCAGTTGAGCGCTGTCGCTCTGCGGCACTTGTTTATTGGTGGAGCCATAATAAAAATATTGTTACCTTACCTGACTGACCCGCCAAAAAAAGCCAACTCAAATTTTTTTATCGATCTTTCCCATTCTATTTTTTTACAAATTGTACAGTATATCTGCAGGCTGTTACACAAATCTGTAGGCAATACAATTTATCAGAAGTAGATAATAGGGAATATTCCCTATTATCTACTCTGATAAAAACAAACATTCAACATAGAATGTATCTCCACACAAGCACCCGAGCATGTAGACACCATGCTAAATTTGTAAAAAAAAAAACCTAAAAAAAAGCCGACCTTCCTACCCAAACATTTCAGCCTGGGTCGGGTGAGGGCAGACAAAGATTTTTTTAATTGTGGCCTGGCTGAAAATAACTTTGGTGGCTCAAGTCTTGGCTCAAATTTTAAAACATGCGGAGGCAGCCCTACTATGGGGAGTCAGTACAGATAGAGGTGCCTTACTGTTTTTGAAGTCTCTATTTCTTGGAGTCTCCCCTGCTTTGGAATCTCCTTTATCTCCTAGTCTTCCTTTCTTGAGGTCTCCCACACTTTGGAATGACTGGGAGTATGGAATCCACGAACCAAATTGCAGCCTTAAAGTGGCCGATTCTCACAGCAAAATGCATAGATAGACCTACTGTGAGCTCACCTTTGTTGAAAAAATTTACTACAATTTATTCGTATTGCTACTTTTATAACATTTCTTTAGCAAATCTAAACAGTCTTACAAAAGTATTACTACAGCAAATTGGGAGGAAGCAGAGGGGGGAAAAGGGTCGGATTTTGACCCTGTAGTGTTGACGCCGTCTTTAGAAAATGGCGTACTTTTCCAGGTTAACTTTCGATGCATAGGGTCGTCATTTCATCCAGTCTTCGACGTTGAGAGTCACTTTTCCGTCCGGGTTTCGTCATTCGATTCGTCCATTTATTTCCGTATTGACATTCTCGAAAGGATTCTCCCCGGGTTTTCTAGTCTCAACCTCAGACTCTGACGGGCGTTAAAGTCGAGTATTAATTCGCAGCATACGTGCCCTCGGACACTCACAAGTCTGGACACAAGACTATGGGTTTACACAAATTTCTCACTGTCTGCGCCAGTTCAGACAAAGTCCCCGTTTTAGTGTCCTACGCCATTAGGGGTAAGATTTACATTATCTTACGCCAATAAAGGGTGAAATTTCCTACCGCTAAATACGCCATTTAGGGACCAATTATGATATGCTTTGACGAGCGTGCGTACCAAGTAGTATCCTGAGTGACCCCCCCCCCCCGGTAAAAAATTCCCTCATATTTATGCTGCACGGTATTGCATATGTGTGGTCACTGGTTACTGATGTGAATGTTTACATATCCTGGACACAGCCGAGCAAACACAATTTTCATAAATGAACAGTTATTTTCTATGATAAAACAAGTTATAGCGGAGCTCCGAGGGGGCCGAAGCCCCGCGAGAGCGGAGCACCATACATATACTAGGACGAGTGCATTTTTTTGCTGGACTTCGTGGTCCGAGACCCCCCATCCCATAGTGCATTGCGCTTAAGCTTGCCTATATATATATATATGTTTTCCCATTGTTTCGATTGTTCCATTTCAATGGGGTTAGCCGCTAGCTTTGTCAGCAGGTGGCGCAGCGGGAGTTAGAGGTGTTACAACCGATGCCGCAACTCTCGAACCTCGATGTGTCAGTTGGAAAGATAAAGGAATCGACGAATAGCCGATCGGTATCGTCATAGCGATTAAACCAAGTTAAAATGCCTTCGAAAGTCTGCAGCGATACTTCAGAGAGGCTGATTAACTAGCACACTTTAAGTAAGTGTGATAATCGAAAATAGCTTTATAAACATTAGTTATTAGCTCATTTTTACTTTGAGGTTTGCGCAGTAGTTTTCTTCGCGTATCTCCATGCAGTCTATAGATTTATAAAACAACTGTTAGTGTTATCATTGACAGCATTTAATTATCGCTACAGAGCAGTATAATTATAATAGGACAATGCCAGTGGCAACGTTCAGCTGGTAATTGGTAAATAATCGAGGGCAGGGTCTCAGTACGACGGTACCAGTACCTGGTACCAGATACTTGGCTATATTAATCACAGGCATTCATTCTACAGATCATTCTATCTGGTTATATAGCGATTGAGCTATATAGATATATATATAAATATATATATATATGTGTATATAAAGAGATATATATATATATATGTATATATGTATATATACTGCATATTAAAAGACATATATATATATATAAAGGCATATATACACTATGTCCTTATATAGAGACTGAGCTATATATATAGAGATATATAAATATACATATAAAAAGACATATATATATATTATATAGATAATATATGTATAATATTATATATATACATATAATATACCGAAATAAGGTGTTGTACATGTCTGTGTATATATATCGAGGGTATCTAATCTATATTTGAGTCGTATGTATGTATGTATGTATCGTACCCTATGGGCGGCCAAAACCGCCCAAGCGATCTGGATGCAATTTTGCAGAGGACGATTTCCTATTACCCGCGGGGAGGTTCCGAGACGAAAAAATCAAATGATCTGTTAAACCGTGAAACTCGCCGAAAAATCCGTGAAAAATCCGTGAATTCGTGAAACTTCAGACAATGTCAGCACTCACTGTACAGCACTGCCACACACAAAAAAATCGATGACTATTTCTTTCCCTCACCTCATCAGCTGCTGGTATTGTGAAACCGAAACCAATACTAAAACAGAGCACAACCAGGACCAGTTCAAGAGGTACTACTCACTGAGTTGCAGAGGTTGAGTTCAGATTGCTACGATCTCAGAATGCATTGTACCATTCGAAAGCTATGCATTTTCTGATTCAGTAGAAAAATTTCTTAATTGCAAATGTGCCATGGTTGCGCGCCAAGTATTTCACTAGAGCAATATCCAGTGGACACAGACCCCACTCGCTGGCCCTGTCTCTATCTATACTATATATGCGAATTTCTTTTATTCATGGTACGATCTCACAATGGATAGCTGTACGTGGGAGCTCAAGAGTTGGAGACGCCTGACGCCAGGAAATCTCTGCATATTTCCACCAGAGAATAACACGAAAAACATTGTTTATCAGAGGCTTTGAAATGAAAAGCTGCAACTCATTCGTACATGCTGTTATAATAACTTTTTGTCATTTACACCATATTACTATTTTATGTCCAGGGTTCTAAGTTGGACTCTTGCAGTGGTCATTATGTATGAATGTAGTGATCGTTAACGAGTGTTTTATTGCTGATGCTTTAGTGTTTTGATGTCAAATTGTGCTTATTAGACCTCGATGTTGTGGTTAGCAATGTTTGATTATTGTGTGCAATGTTATTGTCGATTTTTACCCAATGTTCCTATTGTGTCCCATTATTAGTAGTATGAATTAGTAGCACGATTTTACCCAGCGCAGCGGGTACCCACAGCTAGTATTATATATTATGTAAAAACCAGGGTTCATAGTAGTAAGACACATGTTGAAATAAGGACTTATAAGACCCGTTCTGGAGGCCAAAATAAGACTTTTTTACGCGATTTCTGATAGATCACCGACTATTAAAGTACACTAATAATATTTATATACACAATTGCACAGCAGATTTAATTATTCCGTATTATATATACAACAATACTGCCAAAAACAAGGACTATTAAGTACTTTTCTAAGATTTCACCAAAAATAAGTACTAATAAGGGCCCTTATTTTATTTTTGGCAAAATAAGTACTTATAAGACTTTGGAAGACCCGCTACGAACCCTGAAAAACGTATCCCCTCCGACTAGTTGCCGCCACATGATGCACCGATCGGGCGGAGCGAGTTGGGAAATTATAACATGCTGGCTTGCAGCACTGCAGTGGAGTCGGAACTTTTTTGCCAAGTGGCCAATCAGAGAACAGCAATGAGGAGGTGTGTGCCTCGACCCTAGGGGAGAGCAGGTTCTTGCTATTATATCGGCGCCACGCTGGCGGTGTGGAATACATGCAAAAATTTGTATCGGCGTCGCCCCGCGCGTACCTACGGGTGAAATGTTGAAACGTTGCCGCGTCGCGGTCGATACTGTACGGTATACTGTTACTGAAGAAACTCATTATACAGGCGCGTCTTTGCTGTAGTCTACGCGAGCAAGAGCAAGGCGCGTGACAACCAGCCAGCGGCAGCGTAAAGGGAGGGGGGATTTGTCGAATGCATGAATATATCTATATGTCTGCGTATGTGTGTGTGTGTGGGTGTGTATATGCCAGTGTTGTAGTCGAGTCCGCACGGGTCCCCCAAGTCCGAGTCTGAGTCCAGTTTTGATTAAAAAGAGAAAAAATCGGGAAAAAGGGAAAAAAATCGCAACAGTGCATCGTAGACATTCGAAAGTAGTGTATACTATAGTCAGCCGAAAACACAGAGACACGAGTCATACGAAACGTGTCAAAGTAACGGATCCATTTGTGTTTTACGAGAATGACACGGCTTGTTGAACCAAATGAGAGAGTGCTAGTACCTTCGAAGTGGTAGAAGAAGAGACAAAAGTGGTAGAAAAAGCGCAAAGGGACGAAATGACAGCAGATTCAAACCAAAGGAACAAGAATCTTAATCAAGCCATTGAAAACGTTACAAGATTAGGCCGTGTATCTAAAAAACCTAGGAGTTTTAGTTTTAAATTCTTGTAAACTGTGTGTTACAATATGTACAGTTGTGTACTATGTATGTAGTGGCCTCGAGCCGGCCTCGACCCGAGTCCTCGAGTCCGGAGGGCTCGAGTCCGAGTCCAAGTCCGAGTCATCGCACTCCGAGGCCAAGACCGAGACCGAGACCTTGGAAAACGGTCTCGAGGCCAAGACCGGCCTCGAGACCTACAACACTGGTATATGCATGTGTGTTTGTATGTGGAAGACTGGGTGAGTGTGTCTGTCGTGTGTGTATGCGTATTAGCCAGCGAGCCGTGCAGCCGTAATTTGCACGGTCTGTTTTGAAACTGCACGTCCAAAGAAATGGAAAAAGTTTAAAATTTCAAAATGTAAACAAGTTAAAAATGTAAAAAAATATATAAATATTCCTGCCTAATACCCTGAACCTAACCCGAACCCTAATCCTAACCCTAACCCCAATCCTAACCGTAACCCTAACCCTATACCCTAACCCTAAATATAGATATATATTTATTCATGTAGAGAATGCATGGAACAGAACGGGAAGAATGTGCAGGAAACATAGAAGAATATAAGGAAATGCAAGAGTGGAGTTTCCTCTAATATGAAACCCCCCTTACGCGCCTGTCACAGTCACAGACAACTGGAAGAATGGGCGTTCGCGTAGGTTTTATCATATATCTTGGTTGTATATGCAGGGATGAGATTAGATAATTTAATTTTCAGCTGAAATTCATTTTCAATTAATTGGCGCATTCTAAGCTATTCTGAACAAATTATAGGAGACTCTTGAATCACCTTTTCAAGTTGTCAAAAGGAACAAACGAACTATAATAGGAAATCAGGGGGCTGAAAATAGGCAAGTTTTTATTAAATGTCTAGACATAATGATATTTTTCTGTTTCCACCCGTCGCTTGCATTGTTTTACTCAGACATAAGCCGCGTTCACACGGAGCGAAGGAACTCGGGTCGAAAACGACCCGTGTCAAATCGCGTCCCGGACGAGCGTTCACGCGACGTCTTTCTCGTACGAAAAGACCTCGGTCATTAGCGACCAGAGTCGTTTTCGCACCACCCAGAGTAGGTGCGAAAACGACTCGGGTCGAAAACGACTCGAGTCCTTGTTCATTTTTGCCGTGTGAACGCGCGACTCGAGTTGGAATTAGTACGTCACAACACGAAAACACAATGGCAATGTAAAAAAAACAATGTATAACCAAATAATCATTCATTACATCTAATACATTGTTTTTACATGCATTTTGTTAGTCAAAGTTCTTGACCACCCTAACGGGCATTGCCTATAGTCACAATAACAAAGTTTCGATCTAACATTTCAGTATTTTAACTAAATATAGCTATATAAATATATAAAATGCCAAACAAGAGGCAGAACTATGGTTACACGAGGAGAACGTCACGCTTTTGGAGATCTGGAAACTAATTTTATTCAGAGAACAACTAAACGGGGACATCCAGAGAAAATCGAGGTAGTCTACCAAGACATCAGTAGAAAAACTGGCAATCGGAGGGATCATAAAACTATTCTGCAAGTGAGTAATCGCCGTCAAGAGATTAAGAAACACGTACAAGAAAGTGTGTTGATAACAAAACAGATCGGGAAGAGCGCGCACAACGTGCAGCTCACTTTATGATCTGGACGAAGATATTGGGAAGGCGCCTTGCATGAACCCCAGCGTTGCTGGAATCGTCATGCGTGAGCAGTAGTGGAGGATGACCAATCCAATGAGCAGGAAGAGGATTTAAGTT
>NW_014577926.1:0-4009 GCF_000485595.1 Priapulus caudatus
GCTAGGTCTAGGCCAGCAGATCTAGGTCCAGTCTCAGCTATATAGCAGCTACAGCCTATCTGTGTATCAGTCTTACACACGCGAGTATGTATGGGCCGCACTACCGCTATACGTGCAAGGTTAACAGTCGCATACAGGGCGAAGCAAGGAACTAAAATTGCGCGGCCGCTCATGATCTGCGCTTATTTAGGTTAATTTGCGCCCGAGCCTCGAGCCAGGTAAATACGCCGGAGACGGGTGACCAGTATCACGCGTCTAGCACCGAGCTAGCTAGCTCTCCGCAGCAGTGCTGGTGACATGCCGGCAACATGCGTGTATAACGATGGAACCGGTAACCGGTAACCTACCCGTACATACACGCGCGCTAAACCGCAACATTGCTGCGAACGATAACGACCACGCATATACGTATAACACGACGACGACACACACACACACACGCACGCACGCACGCACGCACACACGCACGCACGCACACGCACACATATCGAAAGAACCAGGAACACAAAGAGTGGTGGGAATTTAGACATTCCTGACCAATGGCGGGAGTATAACATTCGGGCAATAGCGTAACTAACAACGGAAGATTTTTTCCCAAAATGAAGACGTTCTGCCGACGTGCTGCCGACGCGCTGCCGACGTGCTGCCGACGTGAATTAGACGCGGATGCATCGGACCACCCAGTGGTGTAAGAATGGCGCGCCCAGGCAGCTGCATACCCACGCTGCATACTATTCCAATTTGCCACCAGAGTTACGTAAAAACCACTACTTACGCCGCTATCAGATAAACCCAAAATAGGTGGAAAGTTCTCGGCTGCATGTCAGATCACAAGATAGGCTACTCTCTATATTGGGCAGAGCGACACGAGCGCTATAGCGTGGATGAAGTAAGATTGATCACACAATGCTGCCAATCTGGGCTAATTATCACCAGAGCAGCCCAGATCGCCGTAAGATAGGTAGGTGTGTGTACGTGCGTGTGTGTGCGTGCGTGCGTGCGTGCGTGCGTGCGTGCATATGTGTAGTGAAGGTTAGATGCGGACGCGCGTGTATATATAGCTTACGGTCCTAGATTTAGAGACAGCTTTGATGATAAATGCTTTGATGGATCACTTTCCATGATAAAAAAGACTTTCCGCACGTTTTCCCGAAATAAAACAAAGTTCCGCCGAAAACATCGAACACCAACAGACGACACCAGTAAGGACAGCAATAGATAACCACGAACAAAAGCTACAATACAATCAACGACAACGCGCTAACGAACTAAATTAACCTTAATTACGCTAAATTAGGTATAAAAGCGCCACCTGGCACCGACCAGTAGCACACTGGTTGCTCACCAGAGTAAACACTAGCGGCTAACGTGCACTGACACCGTCGATGTAGAACGTATACGGCCTTGGCGAAACTGAGGAACTAAAATCGCATGCATGCAACCTCGGCCAAGTATTCGCTACTATTTGCCATCTCACTACTTCCTTGTCACACACTCCACATCTACATACTCCACGCATAACAAAATACTCGAGCATGGGGTCAGTGGAGAAAGACGGAGGGAGGAGGATGAGGAGGAGGTAGAGAGAGAGGAGGAGGAGGAGGATGAGGAGGAGGAGAAAGAGGAGGGGGAGAGAGGGTAATGAGGAGGGGAGGGGGAGCGGGAGCAGGATGAGGAGGTAAGAGGAGGAGGAAGGACGATGAGGAGAAAGGAGGGGAGTGACGGATAGGAGAGGAACGAGGGGAAGAGAGAGAAGGAGGAGAGGAGGCAGGAGGAGGAGAAGGAGAGGAGGGAGGAGGGAGAGGCGAGGAAGACTGAGCGAGGAGGGAGGAGAAGGGACGGAAGAGGAGGAGGAGGAGGACGGAGAAGGAGGCGCGGAGAGGAGGAGGGGGAGGAGGGCAGCCTGGACATCTCAGCCTGCCGGCTAACATATTACAGATCTTTTAGATCTATCTACGGCCGCGTAGTAAGTGCCACCCACCGGGCCAGAGCAACTAACCGCTGACGCAATCACAACGCAGCCACGGCGCGCGGACAAAGAAAGCGAACAGCAGATCGTACCTATAGCTAAACGACAACAAGCACCTATGACGACACGCCACCAAAGGACATCACCATTCTCCGCACAACATTTGCTAGCGATCGTCCGACTGATGACAAGCAGCGCGTCACGATGCAGCCAGCATATACGATGGCAGGCAGCTTGAGCGTGCCCATGACCAGAGTTACCTCATTTTCCCATCAAGTACGCTAAAAACCAACCACTTACGAACCGCGAAATGAATCCCGTGACAGATAAAAACGCCTTCGGTCACTTAGATAAGGTAACTAGATAGATACTATATATTGGGCTGTCCGACACGAAGAACCCATAGCGTGAAGTAAGATATGAGCAGCACGATGCTACCAATCTGGCTAATTATCACCAGCGCAGCCCAGATCGCCGTAGATAGGTAGGCTGTGGCCGTGCGGTGTGTGTGTGTGTGTGTGTGTGTGTGTGTGTGTGTGTGTGTGTGTGTGTGTGTGTGTGTGTGTGTGTGTGTGTGTGTGTGTGTGTGTGTGTGTGTGTGTGTGTGTGTGTGTGTAGGGGGGTGTAGAGATGCAGATGCACATGTATATATAGCTAGAAGACATGCGTTTCAATAATTACTGAAGATCTGCAGTTCTAGATTATAGACAGCCTTGACTGACGGATCACTTCCGAAGACAATAGACCTTCTGAGAGTCTTATGGTTCAAGTCCCGGTGAAAAGACTTCACACTAAGAATAGAAACGAAGAGAAGAGAAGCAATAAAACTGGTAACGAAGAAGAGAAAGGTGTAGCTATACGAACAGTAGGGGGATAACCCTGAACATAAGCTAGCACGGACGGAAGTTAGACGTCGCACGAGTAGCAACGACCTAAATTAGCTGGGAGCGTAGAAAACCCACCACGAAGCAGTACCAAGCAGTAACACACCAGCTCGTCATCAAGGCAAACATGCGAAGCTTAGAAGAGCTCGCGGTGATAGTGGGGGGGCTGAGGTTGTGTATAATAGCCCAGACTCCGTGTTTCCTGCGGCTAGCGACTTCCTTGTAACGCGTGCGTGTACGCGTGCATGTATATATATATATATCTACGGGCGTTAATCAGAGAGCACGGCCGATCGACGGTGCGAACAACGCGCACGCGGAAAAACAAACAGTTGATTTATAAGTGGAATGTTCACACCCCGTGTTTGTGAATGTCCTTTCTCTCTCTCTCTCTCTCGCTCTCTCTCTCTCTCTCTCTCTCTCTCTCTCTCTCTCTCTCTCTCTCTCTCTCTCTCTCTCTCTCTCTCTCTCTNGGAGGAGGAGAAGGAGGAGGGCAGCTGGGATCTCAGTCTCCGCTAACATATCTACAGATCTTTTAGATCTTCTCGGCCCGTAGGTAAGTGCCACCCACGGGCAGAGGCAACTAACCCGTGACGCAATCACAGCCGCAGCCACGCGCGGGACAAGAAAGCGAACAGCAGAGGTACCTATAGCTAAACGACAAGCAAGCACCTTATTACGACACGCCACAAAGACATCACTCATTCTCGCAACACTTTCGCTAGGCGATCTCCCGACTGATACAAGCAGCGTCAGATGCAGCCGCTATATACGATGCAGGCAGCTGGGTGCCCATGCAGAGTTACCCTCAATTTTCCCATCAAGTTACGTAAAAACCACCACTTACGACCGCGAATGAATCCGTGACAGATAAAAACGCCTCGGCCACCTTAGATAAGTAACTAGATAAGATACTATATTGGGCTGTCCGACACGAGAACTATAGCGTGAAGTAAGATTGAGCACACGATGCTACCAATCTAGGCTAATTATCACCAGCGCCAGATCGCCGTAAGATAGGTAGGTGTGCGTGCGTGTGTGTGTGTGTGTGTGTGTGTGTGTGTGTGTGTGTGTGTGTGTGTGTGTGTGTGTGTGTGTGTGTGTGTGTGTGTGTGTGTGTGTGTGTGTGTGTGTGTGTGTGTGTGTGTGTGTGTGT
>NW_014577926.1:5274-5774 GCF_000485595.1 Priapulus caudatus
GAGGAGGAGGAGGAGGAGGATGATGAAGAGGAGGAGGAGGAGGGGGATGAGGAGGATGAAGAGGAGGGGTATGAGGAAGAGGATGAGGAGGAAGAGGAGGAGGATGAGAAGGAGGAGGAAGATGAGGAGGAGGAGGAGGAGGAGGAGGATGATGAGGATGAAGAGGAGGGGTATGAGGATGAGGAGGAAGAGGAGGAGGAGGAGAATGAGGAGGAGGATGAGGAGGATGAGAAGGAGGAGGAAGAGGAGGACGCATCCACCTTTATGGTCAGCGCACATTAACGCAATTACGACCCCACGATACACTCAGGCGGTCAATAACTGACCATCAGGCGGATGCGATGTTAAGAAGCTGACATTGTATTAATAGTTACATCCATTATACAGGGTTTATCACATTTGTCTTTTGTTCTCCGCTTCTAGTCTAATGAGAAGCACTGATATACGACACAGGAATTTATATTATATTATATTATATGATATTATATTATATTATATTA
>NW_014577926.1:5806-10754 GCF_000485595.1 Priapulus caudatus
GAGAGAGAGAGAGAGAGAGAGAGAGAGAGAGAGAGAGAGAGAGAGAGGTGTGTGAGTATAGGAGAGCCGACCAGAAATGATCGATAACATATCGATAACTGGCTGATTGATTCGCATGACGGGCCTATGGCTAAACATAGACGGTAACTCGGTCGGTGCAAGCTACCAATCAGAAATCGCCATTAACATAACGTTAGATAAGCGGGGATACATAGACTTCCACTATTATTACACCCGCGCATAACACGTCTGGTTGGTGTTGATGACGTCACGAGCAGGAGTCTTCTGCCGCGCAAGCGCAGGGAATAATCCCGACACTTCTGATTTACCTGTCGCTGCCTCTTTACACCCTCTCTCTATCTCTCTCTCTCTCTCNCCTCTATTTACTTCCCTCTTTTTTTTACTTCCCTATTTACTCCTCTATTTACTCCTCTACATACTATTATTTACTCCTCTACATACTATTACTCCTCTATTTACTTCCCTATTTTTCCCTCTTCCCTCTCTTTACTCCCTCTATCTCTCGCTTTCTCTTTTCTCTCTCTCAGCTTTTTCTCTGCGGGCGTCTGTACCTGACCCCGCCAATGCCAACTACGCCGCAAACACGCCCACCTACGTGTTAGCAGAACACCGTCTGTATATATACTAACGTCTACTACCACACGCAAGCTACGCAGTACGCACGCTAACAGTGACTCCCGCCGTCTCCCACAGACTACCCGCAACATGCGTGCACCGCCAACGCACGAACAACGACGATCGACATTCCCTCGATATTAGATCGAATAAAAAGACATTTATTAGCGACAATAAACACGCGCCCGGGCGCAAAAACGCGATCGTAAATTCTGTGCGTGTGTAGCGGCGGAAAAAGCAGCGCAGACCCACGCAAGCGGAGCCTGCACCAGCAGCACGCGAAACGCATAAAGTCATCTTTCATCGCCGATGCTCAACTAAATGCGACTAAACTGCTACTTTCGTACGACGCATTGGCCTCGCCTTGCGCGTGAGAAATGCGAATAAATATCCACTTACACTCAACTAGAAAACTGTAAGGGAGGACGGCAGCGGAGGCAGAACTACGACGCGCGGGGGCGGCAGCGTAGGGCCGTACGTACGGGGGCGGCAGCGGAGGGCCGCACGTACGGGGGCGGCAGCGGAGGGCCGTACGTACGGGGGCGGCAGCGGAGGGCCGCACGTACGGGGGCGGCAGCGGAGGGCCGTACGTACGGGGGCGGCAGCGGAGGGCCGTACGTACGGGGGCGGCAGCGGAGGGCCGTACGTACGGGGGCGGCGGATGTATGAGCTAAAATTACCCCACGTTTTTAACTCCGTCACACCGGCATGGCAACCGCTAGTAGCCTCCCGTGTGAAAAACAGCAGCAGCAGCAGTAACAACAACGACAACAACAACAGCAACAACAACAACAGCAACAACAACAACAGCAGCAGCAGCCGCAGTACCAACAGCAGCAGTAGCAACAACAACAACAGCAGCAGCAGCAGCAGCAGCAACAACAACAACAACAACAACAACAACAACAACAACAACAACAACAACAACAACAACAACAACAACACCACCAACAACAACAACAACAGCAGCAGTAACAACAACCACAACAACCACAACAACAACAACAGCAGCAGCAGTAGCAGCGTCAGCAGCAGCAGCAGCAGCAGCAGCAGCAGCCAGCAGCAGCAGAGAAACAGAGCGCAGGGTTAAAAATGAAGAGCGCGAGAGGAGAAAATTGCGGTGCTGCTGCTGCTGCTGTTGTTGCTGCTGCTACTGCTGCTGTTGCTGCTGTTGCTGCTGCTGCTACTGCTGCTGCTGCTGCTGTTGTTGCTGCAGCTGCTGCTGCTACTACTACTACTGCTGCTGCTACTACTACTGCTGCTGCTACTACTACTGCTGCTGCTGCTACTACTACTGCTGCTGCTACTACTACTGCTGCTGCTACTACTACTGCTGCTGCTGCTACTACTACTACTGCTGCTGCTGCAGCTGTTGCTGCTGCTGCTACTGCTGCTGCTGTTGCTGTTGCTGCTGCTATTGCTGCTGCTGCTGCTGCTGTTCCTGCTGCTGCTGCTGCTCATTTCGTTTGCGTGATACCTCCACCCGCACGCGCCGCAGGTGGCCCGCTGGGAAGTACAGGGTCTGTGACATAATTGACTCCCATCATACTGACTTATCTGCATCTTTGAAGGCCTTTACCTGTCCGCCAATTACAGGTAAGTGGTCCGGGGGCGCGCGCGGGTGCCAGCATACATACATACATACCTGTGTGAGGCAGGCAACTGCTGCCGACCCTTCAGCTGTCGGCATCGACGTTGCATCATAAGAACATGTGCCGACGCTGTGTTTAAGCAACGTTTACGCACGCGCGCCGCTAACCGCGTTGTAATCACACGCACGTGTTTTTTGCGCGCTACGTACATATTTGCGTTCCCGCGTCGGCGTGCAATACGGACAACGCTAAACCACGTATAGACGATGCGGAACGGGACAGAGCATCGCAGGGTGGTGGGGGGGGGGGATGGCAGTATACCTGTATACACACAGGTATATACATACCTCTATACACAGGTATATACGGGCCCGAATGCCGAGTACTGAATACCTGCACGCATCGTTACGGATATCAGCGCCAGGTACGCAATATGCGCACACGCACGGGTGTAGGGATGCATATACACGCACGCGTGTAAGGATGCATATACACGCACGCGTGTAGAGATACGTACACACGCACGCGTGTAGGGATGCGTACATACGCACGCGTGTAGGGATACATATACACGCACGCGTGTAGTAATGCATATACATACACGCGTGTAGAGATTCGTACACACGCACGCGTGCAGGGATACACTTACACAGCATGTGTGTATACATAATTAGCGGCATGCGTACAGACACACACATACACATATACACATAATACCCATCACCCCCACCTACACACACATACGCATGCACGTACGCACGCACGCACGCACGCAAACATACACACACACAGAGCTGCGGGCGCACACGCCCTTGATCAATTCCATCCAAATAATAACTATAGCTGAATATAAGTAAAATGATATCACAGTCTATATCACTAACAACGTTTATGTGCCTTATACGTCATCTAACTATATAACTCATTACAGTTTGTTCAAACTCATGTGTACACACATCAAACTATACTTACACACAGGCGCGCCGGGTATATATATATATATATTATATATATCACGAGCTATATATATATATTATATATATCTATATATATATATATTATATATATCTATATATATATATTATATATATATATATATTTATTTATACGAAAAATCTTCTTGTATGAATACCCGATCTCATATGAATGTACATAATTACCTTAAACTACCTTCATGCCAATTTTTATACTTTTGTCAAAAAGCGCACAATTAGATCCATTAGCTCCTGTACTATTGGAATTAGACTGGTAAACGAATTAAGTTGCCGCTGAGAGTGAAATCTATATGATTAGTGATCAGTAAAGTACGTTGACACGCCCTCCGTTTGTCACCTTCACTATCTGTCAACGCCGGCCGCGGCATCGTCGCCCCAGCCCCCGCTATAATGAACTCATGCTCACTTGCCGGTGTATCAGCGCCATAGAGAGCATCTACGAGAGAGCTACGTAAAATAATACGTAAATACCGAGAGAGAGAGAGAGAAAGAGAGAGAGAGAGAAAGAGAGAGAGAGAGAGAGAGCGAGAGAGAAAGAGAGAGAGAGAAAGAGAGAGAGAAAGAGAGAACAGGAGAATAAGAAAAAGATCGAGACAAACACAGAGAGAAGGAAGCAGTGAACGAAAGGCGGCAGTGAAATCGCATGAAAAGAAATGACACACGAACTCGACACAGCAACAAAGAGTGAGTGAGCAGGAGAGACACCGTCCATACGTAAAACTGTCTTTAGACCTCCTCAAGCTCACGAAGATCCCTCACCCTCCCCCTCCCCCGACTCCTAAACCCCCCCGCAGAGGAGGCGAATAAACCCACAAGACTAGCAGTAGCGTCCAGACGTGAGTGTCTATGTATGAGCATCACTGCTGCGAACATGCTTTGAAAGCTTGCAAACAAGCTTAGCGAAAATCTACTACCGCCTTCATCCGATACTACCGGCCCTGTCATTACCAATCCGAATAATTTCGGTATAGCTTAATGTTCCATTCGGAGTCCTACCCAGCGTAATCTGTCTGTCTTTCATCCGCTTAAGCGTTTACCCTTTAATTGAAGTGTCGATGTAAGCGGGGAAGACGCGCCGCAGAGAGCAAAGTCCCGAACTGAGAAAGCACTGCTGACTGCGTGCGTCTCATCCTAAAGCCTCTCTAAGATGCTTGCCTGCCCAGCCTCCCTGTATTGTACCCGTGTTGTTTCTGATCCCCTTACGCGGACAAATGCTCCGCTCCCAGCGTACAAAGCTCGCTAATGCCGTTGTCCTACACGGACTAATTTCCGTTTGTTTTTTCCACGAGGGCGGTCAGTGAGATGTTTACGGGAGTTTATATACATACGCTATCGGCCCAGAACTAATCCATCTTACGTATAGCGTCGTCTATCTAAGGTTGTTGAACGCCTCGCTCATGCTAATCCAAGTCACTCTCGCTGCGACTCGAGACACAAGAGCATGCATTAAGGATGGCTCTGCCCGCGCATGCGCAGCTCGTTCGATCCGCCCCGTCGCAGCAGTGGCAGCAACTTTCTGGCTGGTCGGCCGTATAATCTTTTTATCCGGATTTGTCTTAATCCTTATCTTAACCGCCGCTTGAAATCCGAGGAAAACATGGCGGCAGTCGGGGATTACAGGTCGAGAGAGGAAGAGAGGGTGATAGAGAGCGAGAGGGAGAGAGAGAGAGAAAGAAGGGGAGAGATGAGAGTGAGCGAGAGAGAGAGAGAGAGAGAGAGAGAGAG